>NC_057729.1:36705325-36760790 GCF_004010195.1 Chiloscyllium plagiosum | reverse complement strand
TCCTTTCTTTCGACTGTGACGTCCAGGAATGCGAGTTTGTTGTCGGTTTCTTCCTCCTTGGTGAACTTTATGCCTGTGAGGGTGTTGTTGATGATGTTAAATGTCTCTTCTATCTTGTTTCATTTTGTGATGACAAAGGTGTCATCTACGTAGCAGACCCAGATTTTTGGTTTGATGGTCCCACCTGCCAGGATTCGGCCCATATCCCTCCAAACCTTTCCTACTCATATACCCATCCAGGTGCCTTTTAAATGTTGTAATTGTACCAGCCTCCACCACTTCCTCTGGCAACTCATTCCATAAATGTACCACCCTCTGCGTGAAAAAGTTCACCTTAGGTCTCTTTTATATCTTCCCCCCTCACCCTAAACCTATGCCCTCTAGTTCTGGACTCCCCCACCCCAGGGAAGAGACTTTGTCTAGTTATCCTATCCATGCCCCTCATGATTCTATTAACCTCCATAAGGTCAATCCTCAACCTCCGATGCTCCAGGGAAAACAGTCCCAGCCTATTCAACCTCTCCCTATAGCTCAAATCCTCCAATCCTGGCAACATCAATATCCTTCACATATGATACTTATGCAGATTTTATATCTTGAACATTTGTGTAAAATAAGGGGAGTTTCTAGGCTATCCAGACATATTTGCTACCTTTAATCAATATCACCAACAAATACAATAACTAACCACTCAAATCATTGCTGTCCTCAGAACATTGCTGACAGCCAATGGCAGTTACATTTACTTACACTGTAGCATCAATATAATAATGGACAATCAGCTTCAGAAAAGTAAATTCATTGTGTGAAGAGCTGTGAGGTTAGCTAATAATAGGATAAAGCACTACATAAATGCAAAGTTAAAAATCAGACAACACCAGGTTATAGTCCCACAGGTTTGTTTAGAAGTACTAGCTTTTGGAGTGCTGCTCCTTCATCAGGTGGTTGATGAAGAGGCAGCACCTTGAAAGCTAGTGCTTCCAATTAAACCTGTTGGACTATAACCTGGTGTTGTGTGATTTTTAACTTTGTCCACCCAGTCCAACAATGGCACCTCCAAATCATGTATAAATGCAAGATTTTTATTGGTTGTAACCACCAGGGCATCAGACTGAATAATAATGTGCAGAAACAATGATAAGGAAATTATAGTCTTTTTGACTGGATGAAAATATACACGTGAGATAGCAGTATGATGCAATAATGCAACACAATTTTGTTTTCTTCATTCATGGGATGAGGAAGTCACTGGCTAGGTCAGCATTTATTGATCATCCCTAAGAGTCAACAACATTGCTGTGGGTCTGGAGTCACATGTTGGCCAGACCAAGTAAGGATGACAGTTTCCTTCCCTGAAGGACATTAATGAACCAGTTGGGTTTTTTCATCATTAGACTCTTAATTCCAGATTTGTTGTTGAATTCAAATTCCATGATCTGCTGTGGCAGGATTCGAACTCAGGTCCCTAGAGTCCCTGGGTCTCTGGATTAACAGTTGAGAGTGTGCTGCTGGAAATGCACAGCAGGTCAGGCAGCATCCGGGGAGCAGGAAAATCAATGTTTCGGACAGGAGCCATTCCCTATTTCTGATGAAGAGGTCTGGCCCAAAACATCGATTCTCCTGCTCCTCAGATGCTGCCTGACCTGCTGTGCTTTTCCAGCAACACACTCTCAAATCTGATCTCCAGCATCTGTCCCTCTGGATTAACAGTCCGGTGATAATACCACTAGGCCAGTGCCTTCCCCTACTTGTCTAATTTTAATAAGCAATGATCATTGAAGTTTATTCCATAACCGCCATATTGTATGAATTATGTTTGCTGAATATGTTTGCTATTTTCTGACTTAATAATCCCAGCAGAGAGCTCTCTGTTGGTGTACGTGTGAGTAAACTATAATACAGAGATTAACAATTGATTCACGACAGACATAACGATCTGACCATTAAAATTACTGTGTAAATGCATGCAATAATCAAATTTTCAGGCCACTTCTTCCAATGAAAATTTAAAGATTGATTTCTGCATGAAGAATATTTTGAGGGGTTGTATGAGCTTAATTTCACCCCACAGAGCATGAAACAAAGACAAAAAGAAAACTTTCTGTGCTATCCAAAAAAAGTTGTCCCAGGATCAAACCAAGACACAAAATTTAAATCACGGAGGTTTACTTTTCAAATGTCAGCAGTCATTGTTTTCCTGTTCTGTTGTTCTTCATTTGGTCTTCATTTTTTACATAATCCTTAGAATAAGCTTAAAAACAAAACATTGTAGTAACATTAATGGCAGCATCCTCACCAAAGCAGTGCTCGACCTCAATGCTCAATTCTTACCTGGACCCAACATGGAAAATTTCAGCAACGTGTGATGGAGGACTTAGTCTGTAAAAGAGAACCTACCAATTTGGCCTTTCCATAGCTTCAGGCAGGAATGGAGGTGGAGGCAGATTTCAGAAGAAGCCTCTCCTTGTAAGCTGGAACCACCTTGATTTGCAGCAGAATCAAGTAGCAGCTTTACTGTTGCCCAGTTTCTCTGGATCAGATCTGTGAGCCTATCATACTCACAAAACGGCAACTTCACCCATCAGAGCATTCAATTCATTCAATCCATAGGCTTTCCAGATTTCAGGTTGTTTGATATCAAGAAAGATCAGGTTTTACACGTCAAAGGGGCTTTTATTATCTTAGAAAGTCTGTAGTGCTAACAATGATTTGGTGTCCTTTGACAATTTTCAGTCTAAATATCTCCTGTATTGTATTTTGTATTGCCATCTTCTTTCAGATTAAGGATTTCCAATCACGCATGGAAATTGGTGAAAAAACAACATGGGTTCTTTATTTGAAGATATGACTAGATACAGATAATGTTCACTTGGAGCTAAGTTTTTTAAAAGATTCCTTCATGGGATGTGGGCATCTCTGGCTAGGCCAGCATTTATTGTCCATTCCTAATTGCCCAGAGGATAGTTAAGAGTCAACCACATTGCTGAGGTCTGGAGTCACATGTAGACCAGACCAGATAAGGGTAGCAGTTTCCTTCCCTAAAGGGTATTAGTGAACCAGATGGGTTTTTCCCCAACAATCAACAATGGTCATCATTAGACACTTAATTCCAGATCTTTCTTCATTGAATTTAAATTCCACCATCCGCCTGTAACGGGATTTGAATCCAGGATCCCACAGCATTACCCAGGACTCTGGACTAACAGTCCAGCAATCATGCCAATAGGACATTCCTGGCATTGTTACTTCAGACATATAGCACTAATACATTGTAATGTAAAGCCATTCTTTCTTTATTGTTTCTATATTTTTGATTGTGGATGAAAATAATAAAAAGGACATGATTTAAAAACTAAGGATTGTTAAAGGAATGCTGCATTTTTAAAAGTGAGTAATCTGACATGAATTGTCAGTGTTGTTTACACAGCTACTTGTTCAAACAGTAGTGGAATTCTTGTTATTGATAAGCTTGAGCCAGTGGGTATGTACAAATGGCCCTTTGACCAACAGTTAACTGGCAACTAGTGTGTAGACTGATAACAAAGACTTCCTGCCTGTCAATAACTATGTGATTGGCTCCCAGGTAGCTGAACAGTTTGGGAGCATGAATGTTTGGGCAGAAACTGTTGAATCTCCAGAGAGGAAGGAGCTGTGGTTCTGTTCAACAGTGAAAAGTACCTCATGCCTGAAGGTTACCAATTTATTCTCCCTCATCAATTGCTGTAAGCTGTGACTTTCAATGAACAAGTCAGATACCTTTCTAAGTGTATACAATCACCCTATACCTCCTGCAAACAGATGAAAGTATCTGGAGAAGGAAGACTGAGAAACAGTATTCTGATCAGCAAAAGGATCATCGCAGCAAACCCTATGGACAGGACCATCAAAATACAATCCCAGTCTTTCCCTCCACTCATATCACCTATGATCTTTACTGTATGTGTGTAGATGGATAACATCATAAGTGGATTCAAGTTTTAACTTGTACAGAGTCATATGCCAATGGTTCATATTTGTTATAGATAGATTGATTATTTACAGTGTGGAAACAGGCCTTCGGCCCAACAAGTCCACACCGACCCTCCGAAGGGCAACCCACCCAGACCCATTCCCCTACGCCTAACACTACGGGCAATTTAGCTCAGCCAATTCACCTAACCTGCACATTTTTGGACTGAGGGAGGAAACCGGAGCACCCGGAGGAAACCCACGCAGACACGGGGAGAATGTGCAAACTCCACATAGACAGTTGCCTGAGGCAGGAATTGAGCCCGGGTCTCTGGCACTGTGAAGCAGTAGTGCCAGCAGCAGCAGCAGCAGCACTGTGCCACCATGCCACCATATAGCTAGAATCTACTATTTGCAATAAATTATAATTCTTGTAAAATACAGAAACTTGAACTGTGCTTTGTCAACCTGGGTTTAAAAGGCTAGATGATTTAGCATACTTTTGAAATCTTTAACAGTTGTGCTGACCCCAGGATTAGAGGGACTTGTTTTTCAGCATGTTACTCCTGTGAGACAGAACATGCTGTTGTGATTAATAATGATTCACTGTGGTTTAAGATACTGTCCCTTAAAGACTGATGCACATCAAATCATAAGATCCTCCTTTCAAAATAATTTCTAAAGAATGAAACTATTTACGTGACAGTTAATCAAAGTAATATTGTCTGAATGTATTTTAACACAGAGCAATAAATCTACAAGTGTTCGAAATGTAGCATTAGTTTTCTTGACCATCCAGACTCAGGACGTGATCTTTGCCGGAGGCTGTTGTATGTTTTCAGAATGGTTGCTTTAATTGTGTGGTGTATTAGACTGTTTTAATTGCAAGAAGAAGTCTCTGTGTTTTGGTTGTAGTACTGTCCTGATTTAGCATGAGTTTACTCGCATTGTCATGGCATTTGGTGTTCATACTTACTACAATCTTGGCTCTGGACTATGCTAACATTTTTTGCTGGATTCCTGATGTCATTCAGGTTGTGTAATTCATTACTGCATGCCAGTCAAAGGCTTGTTCAACTTCCCCTGCTTTGGAGTATTAACATATGATGGCTGGGGGTGGGTTGTGCTTGCCTTGCCTGCCAAATTACAATGCTGCATTGCTCCATGATGATTGGAAGTTGTAAATGGGTACACTTGCTCAGTTCAGATAGCATTGTCTTGCCTGTTGGCTGATAGTCAGCAATGCAGAATTGGGTCGATTTCTCCAAATGTACCCAAATTGTTTCTGATAGTGTTCCTCATAGTCTGTGGGTCTTGTCATTGTCTTGATGATACCACAGGTGGTGACCAAGGGCAGATCCTTGCACACTAGTGGGCTTGTGATCACTGAAACTCTGGTGTCCATAACATAAAAATTTGGGGAAACCAAGGTGAGTGTTTGTAGTGACACTTCAGTATAATTGAGACAAGGGCTAGAATCTCTGTGACTGTACCCAGTGAGTTTTGCAATGGTTGCACAAATCATTGCTTGCAACTTCTGTAGGTACATACGTTTCAGTGTAAAAAGTGAAAGGACATTTCTACCTGAATGTCCAGTTTTGTATGTTGGTTGCATGGATGTTTTATTTGTGAGCATTTTATCTGTTCAGTGGCAAAAGCTTCTTTTGCTACCACTGTCCCAATATAATTTTTTTTTGTTCACCGTGCTGAATGTCAACTAACTTTGTGTGTCAATGTGCTGGTCATTCTCATTATCTAATCATGGAGCTTGACTAGACATTTTGTGTCTCAACATCGTTTCTTGATGTTGTTTGGTATGCATTCCTGTTTCAAGGGCAGTAGTTGCTTTGTCTCTATTTGTGGAGGTGCTGCTGTTGGACTGGAGTGAACAAAGTCGTAAGTCACCTGACACCAGGTTATAATATAACAGGTTTATTTGAAATCACAAGCTTTTGGAACGCTGATGCTTTATCAGGTTAAATTCAAGATACATTCCCTCAAAGGTACATGCATATCATACCTCAAAATGTTTGGTTCTTTCGTTTATGGGCTTTCATCCCTAAAAAAAACTAAGGTTGATTTTTATACAAGTCAAATGAAAAATTATGAAACTTTTAAGCCGAAACCCTTAGGTCATTTATACATGATATGGACTTGCATGTATACATGCAGTAATTGATGACTACAACACCATTCTCAATATCCCAAAATCAATCCCAGTACCACTATCAAGTGCATTTGTGGCATTATGTCAGATCATTCTCAGAATCCTGTGTCGGGAGGAACATGATGGAAGATAAGGAACGAGTAGAGGCAGGGCAAGCAGAAATCAGGGAAAATGTATGTCTTAGTGTCTTGTTTGTACTGGTAATGCATGATGAACTTATCAACTTGAAACCAAAATGTGTGGATAGCTTTGTTCACTCTATTTGGATAGTATCACCAGACTCAGGAGAATATTCTTCATCATTTGGTGGGCTGCACGGTGGCACAGTGGTTAGCACAGCTGCCTCGCAGCGCCAGAGACCCGGGTTCAATTCCCGACTCAGGCGACTGACTGTGTGGAGTTTGCACGTTCTCCCCGTGTCTGCGTGGGTTTCCTCCGGGNNGTGTGGACTTGTTGGGCCGAAGGGCCTGTTTCCACACTGTAAGTAATCTAATCTAATCATTAGTAAAAAGGTGCTGGGAATCAAGCAGTCTTGTGTTCATTTGGCATCAATAGCTTTGCAAAATCAGCTGAATTATAGAACTGGTTTACCCTTACTATTCTTGCATTGCATTCAAGCAAGTAAATATTTCATCTGCATGTTTGTCATTATATCAATTAACTAAGGATTGGCATTACACAATCCAGACTGACTGAAGCTTGCAAAATCTTTGCTGGTGGCTAGAATGAACTGGGGCACAGAAATTGAGAGATACCATTGTAGTGGGTAACACCATGATTGTAAATACAACTGGCAGTTGATGCTAAAATTTCCATATTTTGATTTTTCTACTATAATGTACATGCATTGTTTGTTAGTTTAACAATACACGAATGTATATTTGTGTTTAGACACTCTTTGTATTTATATCTTTTGCTAACTTGCATGTCAGAAGCAGCCACGTTTTCCTAAAACTTCAGCTTTCTCAGCCATCATCAGAAGCTTGCACAAATGGCCCCAGAATGTGTGTATGGCTACTTAAACATATCACTTCTATTAAATCTTGGAAATACTTGGCTGAGGAACATTTTGTAAATGTTAAAACAAGCCACAAAGGCAGAAAGTGCTGGAGAAACTTAGCGGGTCTTGTACCATCTGTGGAGAGAACAGTTAATGTTTTGACTCCAGCTAAAGAAGACTCTCACCTGTACCTTTTGTTTTATATTCTCACTCCACATTCTTCCTATCAAAATGACATGCTTCACACTTCTCAGTGTTAAATTTGATCTGCTCATCGACTTGTCTAAGTCCTTTTGAAGCTCTACACTATCGTCCTCACTGTTTCATTGAGATTATATTTATATATATATACTAATATATATCAGGAAGAGCAAAGGTCCCACCGCCAATTTTAAGGAACCCTGCTACAAGCATGCCTAACAAGTCCAAACGTTATCAATTCACTTCTGTATCCCGTCACTCGGCCAATTCATACCCATGTTTCTACTGTTCTTTTCGATCCACTTGACCACACTTGTCAGCTGGGGACACTGGACCAAATGCCTTCTGAAAATTCATGTACACCACATAAATGACTCTGTTACCTCGTCAAAAAACTCCAGCAAGTTAGTTAAAACAAGATTCAGCCTTAGTGAATCCTAGCTGGTTTTCCTTATTAGCTTACATTTTCCCAAATGATGGCGATAATAAGTTTGATGAAAAATTTGAACACCATGGCCATTCATTAGACCATTATGGTGTCTGAATTAGTTCTTTCTAAATTAAAGTCACAATTTTAAAATGATAATATTTGATGTTAGAAAAAAAATGTCTCTGAATGATTCTATTTAAATCGTTATAAGAATTCCCTCTATAATTAAGATTTTATCCAACCTTGTTTCATGTTTTCCTAATTGTCATATTGATTTTGAATTTATGAGCTACAGTAAATTCAATGAGTAAAATTAGTAATTTAGAAGTAAGAACAGGGAAACTAAGTATGTTTTAAAAGATAAAATTTTAAATAAAGAGATGCTGTGACTTAACATTTGGATGTGCAAGTGGCATGGACTTTTATAGATAGCAGCGCAAGTGTATAAGATAGCACGGTGACAAGTGTAGGGGTGGCACGGTGGCTCAGTGGTTAGCACTGCAGCCTCACAGCGCCAGGGACCCAGGTTCAATCCAGCCTCGGGTGACTGTCTGTGTGGAGTTTGCACATTCTCCCCATGTCTGCATGGGTTTCCTCCAGGTGCTCCCTTTCTGCCGCATTACAAAGATGTGCAGGTCAGGTGAATTGGCCATGCTAAATTGCCCATAGTGTTAGTTGCATTAGTCACAGGGAAATGGGTCTAGGTGGGTTACTCTTCAGAGGGTCAGTGTGCACTTGTTGAGCCAAATGGCCTGTTGCCACATTGTAGAGAATCTAATAAGACAATTCACCTCATGCCCTTCGGGAAAGCAAATCTGCCATCCTCACCTGGTCTGGCCCACATGTGACTCCTGACCCACAGCAATGTGATTGACTTTCAACAACCCTCTGAAATGGCCTTTGAAGCCACTCAGTTGTATCAATCGTGACAAAATCTCAACAAAGCAATGAAACTGGATGGATCACCTGGCATCAACCTAGGCACAAGAGAAGAACAGGGCAGAAACAGCCCTATCAACCTGCAAAAACCTGCCCAGCTAATATCTGGGGTCCAGTGCCAAAATTGGGAGAGCTGTCTCATGGGCTAGTTGAGCAACGGAACCATACTATCACCATCCCTGAATATGTGCTGCCCCACCGTCAGCACAGAGCTAGCAGAAGTGGCGATACAGTGGGTTACAGGCAGAATGGAGTTGCCAAGGGAGTCCTCAACATTGACTCTGGACCCCATGTAATCTCATGGCAGCAGGTTAAAAATGGGCAAAGAAACTTACTGCTGATTACCACATGCCGACTTCCCTCAGCTGATGAATCAGCACTCCTCCATGTTGAGCAATACTTAGATGAAGCACCAAGGGTGGTCAGGGTGCAAAATGTATTCTGGTTGGGGGATTTCAACATCCACCAAGAGTGGCTCACCAGCAGTACTACTGATCGAGCTGGTCAGGTCCCAAAAGACATAGCTGCTAGATTGGGTCTGCGTAAGTGGTGAGGGAACCAACAAGAGAAAAAAACATACTTTACTTCATCCTTACCAATCTGCTGGCTGCAGATGCATCTATCCATGACAATATCAGCAAGGGTGACCACTTCACAGTCCTTGTGGAGACAAAGTCGTGGCTTTGAGAATACACTCCATCGTGTTGTGTGTCAATATCACCATGCTAAATGGGACAGACTTTGAACAGATCTAGCAACTCAACACTGGGCATCCATGAGGTGGCATATGCCAACAATAGCAGCAGAATTGTACTCCAGTTCAATCTGAAACCACATTGTCTGGTATGTACCCAACTCAACCACGACCATCAAACCAGTGGATCAATCCTGATTCAATGGAGAGTGCAAAAGGGCATGCGGGAGCAACAACAGGCACAAAAATGAAGTGTTAACCTGGTGAAGTCACCAAACAGGACTACTTGCATGCCAAACAGCATAAGCAGCAAGTGATAGACAGAGCCAAGTGATCCCACAACCAACAGATCAGATTTAAGCACTGCAGCCCTGGCTTATGCAGTTGTGAATAGTGGTGGACAATTAAACAGCTCTTTGGAAGAGGAGGTTCCACAAATATCCCCATCCTCACTGATGGCAGAGGCCAACATATCAGTGCAAAAGATAAGGCAGAAGGATTTGCAGCAATCTTCAGCCAAAATAGTGGATAATTTATCTCAACTTCCTGCAGAGGCCCCCTGCACTGCAGGTACCAATCTTCAGCCAATTCAGTTCACTCAAGAAACAGTTTCAAGTACTGGATATTGCAAAGTCTTTGGAACCTGAAAACATTCAGGCAGTTGTACTGAAGATTTGTGCTCCAGAACTTGTCACAACCCTAGCCAAGCCATTCCAAAACAACTACAAAGCACTAGCAATTACACAACAATGTGGAAAATTTTCCAGGTATGTCCTGTACACTGAAAGTAGGAGAAATCCAACCAAGCCAATTACTACCCTATCAGGCTACCCTCGATTATCAATAAGCTAATGGAACGTGTCATCAACAATGCTATCAAGCAGTACCTGCTCAGAGCTAACTTGCTCAGTGATGCCCAGTTTGGGTTTTGTTAAGGTTACTCAGCTCCTGACTTCATTACAGCCTTGGTTCAAAAATGGACAAAAGAGCTGAATTTGAGGTGAGGTGAGACCAACAGCCCTTGACATCAACGCTACATTTGACCATGTGTGGCATCAGGGAGTCCTAGCAAAACTGAATTGGGGGAAATTCTTGTGGTTTTAAGGTATATTATGTCCTTTTTTTTTTGCAAGAGTGATTTTGTGACAGAGGCACAGTTGTCTATTCCAAGCCCATAAAGTAAACAGCTTATGAGGACCTGTGATCTTTTTTTAAAGTTAGAACAGTAGAAACTGCATAAATGGGTGGATCCAGGCTTTCACTGAACCGAGGTTTTAGTTTAGCTGAAGTTGTTGGGGTTTTGAAGTTGGCTGTTATATATTACACTGTTATATATTACACTGCCACAGCAGGAAGCTGGAGTTCTCTCTCTATTGCCAGAATTTACTCTTGGAGTTCTTTTTTCCCTAAACTAGAGAAACATTGCAAGTGAGACAATCTATTTTACTGAATTTGCCTTTGCCAAGGGTGTGTTTATGGGATGTTACCATATTGGAACAGTTGCTGTTTATTAGTAAAATAATCTGTTCTTCTATTGAATTATCTAAGTTTATGGGAAAGTTATCATTAAAGTTATACCAATTTATCTTTCATTGGTTTGTAATTTAACTGGGTGTAAGAATACAATATATTTTATTTAAAGCCAGCTAACATGAGCAATCAAATTACATCTGGAATACAGCATCTTATACTTGCCTTGAATAAGATAAATATTGGGGTCTAGGTTATCACCTTGATATGTATATGAAGGGATATTGGTCTGGTCCACAAAAGTATAACAGGTTGGAATCATATCTGGCACATAGAAAGGTGGTTGTGGTTGTTGGAAGTCAGTCATCTCAGCCCCAGACATCTCAGCAAGAGTTTTTCAGAGTAGTGTCCCAGGTCCAACCATCTTTGGCTGCTCCATTAATGACCTTCCCACCATCATGAAGTCAGAAGTGGGGATGTTTGTACATGATTGCATAATGTTCAGCACCATTCACATCTCCTCAGATACTGAAGCAGTCTATATTCAAATACAACAAGATCTGGAGCAGGCTTGGGCTAACAGGTTGCAAGTGACATTCATGCCACACAAATGCCAGGCAATGACCACCTCTAATAAGAGCCAATCTAACCACTACTCCTTGATATTCAATGGCATTACCATCACTGGAGCACTAATCAACACTCAAGGAGTTACTGTTGACCAGAAACTCAACTGGACTCACCACGTAAACACAGTGGCACTCAGAGCAGGTCAGAAGCTAGGAATACTGCAGCGTGACTCACCTTCTGACCCCCCCCCCCAAAGCCTGTTCACCATCTAAAAGGCGCAAGTCAGAAGCGTGGTGAAATACCTTCACGCCCCCTTTCCTGGATGAATGCAGCTCCAACAACACTCAAGAAACTTGACATCATCAAACAGCTGGCTTGATTGATACCACATCTATTCCCCCCACTACTGACGCTCAGAAACAATAGTGTATACTATCCACAAGATGCGCTGTAGAAATTCACCAAAGATCCTAAGTCAGCATATTCTAAGCACATGATCACTTCCATCCAGAAGGGCAAGGGCAGCTGATACATGAGAACACCACCACGTACAGGTTCCCCTTTCAGCCACTCTCTGTCCTCACTTGGAAATACATTGCCATTCCTTCGCTATCACTGGGACAAAAACCTGGAATTCCCTTCCGAATGTCATTGTGGGTCTTTCTACAGCACATGGACTTCAGCAGTTCAAGAAGGCAGCTCAACACCATCTTCTCAACAACAACGAGGGATGGCAATAAATGTTGGCCCAGTCAGTAATGCTCAGAAGTGAATAAATAAAGACATGGCAAAAGGGTTGTTTCTATTTAAAGCACATTTCCTGTAAAAAAAACAAGGATCCACACAATTGTAGTTCACCTGGTTGTGGATTTTTTTTGTATGATTATATAAAGAATAAAAAAGTATTAGAAAATGTTCAGGGAAGGGTTACTAAGACTTTACTGGTTAAGGGATTGCTTCATAAAAATCTTCAATATCATTGAAGGATTATGATAAGCAAATCATGATAGATTGTAGGAAAATAACAAAGACAGCATAAAATTAAGATATTTACGAGAAGAACTCCAAAACAAATTGTTTAGGTGGTTAGAATTTTAAGTTGTTAGTTGCAAGCAATTATTAGTGTAGATTCTTTTTGAAGACAATTAGATATTGACTAGAAATAGAACAAGATTGAAGAGTATAGGAGCTGAAAAGAGGAGTAAGATTCAACTCAGTGACTTCTAGAGAAATCAACCTACAAACATAAAGTACATGACCCTGTGTTGTGTATTTTTATTCTGGAAACAATATTATTTTTGAGAGAGAGAATTGCTGAGAGCTCCAATCCACCTTTATTAGTCCCAGTTACTAATTAACTGAAATCCTACTGCTTTACCAATAGCATCCCCTGCACTAAGAGACAGAGTGAAGGCTGGATCTGAAGAACATTTGTTATAATTTTCAATTTAACCTTTAGATACTGACAGCTCAGCACACACTGTGCACCCTAGGCCAATTTATTATATTTCAGATGTATTACTGTGACACTGAAAAATTATAGCAATGATTTCAGTAGTATTCTTACTCACGTAAAGTGATTTGTGTGTTAACCTACAGTTATTAATTTTGAGTCTCATCAGCTCAGAAGTAGGTTCCAACTTGTAGTGTATATTAAAATTTGAACAGGTTGCAACATTGATTTGGCCAGAAGTTTCTCACATTGATCTATCTTCAGGTCATCCTTTATCCGTACAAAAGCTTTTTCCATAAGTGGGGTGCTAGCTGAGTTATACCACGATGTAGCTCAGAACGAGATCATTGAACTTCTTCCCTTTAGAGTAAACTAGATGATTCTTGGACCCATGTAACAATAGGAATAGACTGCATGGACCAGAACCTGTTTAAAAAGTGTGTTCCCATTTAGCCAGCAGTAAGAAAGGGCCAATGTGAGGAACTACCCATTGGCTATTTAGGTACATTATTAACTACTTCAAAGTTGTTATCCCTGAGCTCACTGACATTTATTGGTGGTTCAGGTCTCCTGTATCTCCTGAAGGCTACTTAACTGTTGGGTTTACCAGTGACTGGGCAGACCCTTTTGCAAAACATTTATTGCCTGATCAAGGGACTCTGCCTCTTGAACATTAGCCTCCTGCCCTGCATCTAACCACATTCATCTCATACACAACCCTCCCCAGAACCTCAACTTACTGATACTCCCTTGTTTCCAGGAATTCAGCAATGATCCCTGGTTAAAGCTTCAGTAAATTACCACTGTTCCTGGAGGAACTTCCTGCAAAGTGAAGCTACCAACTCTGATTGACAGTTCTCTGGGGAACAGTTTCCATTTTAGAGGGGAGTTCATTCTATACGAGACCTGATGCTATCCATTTAATCACCTGTTTGCACTTAAATAGCGCCGGGTTTCTTTCGGAGCTTTCTTTTGGTGGACTAACTACCATCCTTGCATTAAACTCCTCCCTCTGTTTCAAAAGGACACATTAAAGTTTCGGATTGGGTCATTGTTTCACTCTTTAACCTGTTTATTAAACTAAGTTTGTTTGACCCAACATTCTAATGGTAATAAATTCATTTATATTATTTCCAAGTATTAATAAAGAGAAACAATAATAAGATAAAACGTCAAAGATTTGTGCAGCATGCAAGTAGAGTGAAGAATTAATGGTAATATTTTAATTCATATCATGTTCTGAAAATTAGAACAGGCTGAAGCACAAATCTTGAATGAGAAAATAATCAACAATTCCTGACCTGACTCTGCCATTTTCAAACAACAGTAGTTCACACCAATTGTTCAGATGAGGACTGAGTGCCAATTTATATTGGGCGTCTGGATTTTGGCATGTGAAGTCTTCTGTTGTGCTGTCTATTTCCCATCAATTTGCTTCCTTCAACTGCAGCATCCAACACAGTGTCAGATGCCATCTACAGATTGGTGACACCCTGCTCTGCAGCATCATTATCTCTCCCAGTCCCTCCACCAATTGTCTTGACATTCAGTACTGAACAAACAGAAATTTCCTCCAGCTAAGTATTGGTTAGACATGTATTCAGCCTCACCAAAACAGGTGAGTTGAATTTCTGTCTGAATACGTTGGACTGTAAATCCTCTTTTCACCTTAACCTAATTAATATGGAGAGGAATTTCTGATAAACACTTTAAGCATATTTAAAATTAATATCCCAAAGAATAACCAAAAAGTCTGATAATATACGTTTTGGTACAATGTTTCAAGATTGCATTGATGCTGACAATGTGAAAATATGAATGACATTATGTCTAAATTATTAACATCATATTTAATTTGCTTTTTTTCTTTAGGAACAGTATGTCTTTGTTCATGATGCAATTTTGGAGGCATGCTTATGTGGAAACACAACTATACCAGTCTGTGAATTCAGAGCAATGTTTTATAACATCAGCAAAGTGGACCCACAAACCAACTCCAGTCAAATCAAAGATGAGTTCCAGGTGACCAAAAAATAAAAATAAAACGCAGTAAATGATGTTAAATATAAAAATGTGTGTGATGAATGTGCATCAGTATCCTGAATAAATTGGTGTCGTGCCTTTCTGAAAATATTATGAAAATTGATGGAAAATTGGCTTTGGAATGACTGACTGATAAACTGTTTTGATTGGGTAATATTCAGAATTGAAGGAGGAAAACATTGAGAACCATTGAGTGACTGCATTACAAACTAAAATCAATTTGTACCAAATCTAATTCATAGATGCAGTTTTGTAACAGGTTTCAGTTAAACAGTTGCAACAGGAGCTAAAGTACATAGAAGAGGTATTAACTGGTCTTTCATGTTGGATTTCCTCTTGTCCTGGGGACAGAAATATTTGAAAACAGTCAAATAGCAGGAATTGATGCATCAAACACTGTGTCCTAACAATGGGTACTGGCAAACAGCAAAAACAATGAGATTGTCTTAAATTGTTCTGGGAAGTCACTAATGATGGTAGTCATTTAGGTTCCAGAGACAATCAGAAGGCGCAATAGTGCCAATCCTCAACATTAGAGGCTTGGAATATTCTGGAACTCTTCAGTTACTAAAGAGGTGCCATTAAGAGAACCCTGTTGAAGGGTGCAAGATACTTAGCAAAATAGAGGACTTATAACCAATTCAATATGTTCCTAAGTGCTTGCTGGGAAGCAAGGCAATTGGGAACTAGTTTATGGCTGTGAACAGCAAATTTTGGACAAATATTTCTTAATAACAAGTTTAATGGGCAGCTGGAATGAATGCCAGGGAAGAAATTGAGATGAGGGCGTGGGTCTCATTTTTAAAAATGTAGGATTAATAATTTTGAATGGATGAGAATGCTTTTCATGTAAATCTGTAATGTGACCATCCGATATAGAAATATAATCTTATTTCATGGGAAGATATTGAATGATCAACCTTTTTTTCTTTTCTTTTATGCTTTATAAACATTAACTCCTGTGAATTTTTCTTTACTGTTTAGTTGAAGAAAATCACGTGGTCCTACTCTGCTATTGAAACATAGTGACAAATCATAGTTATGAGCTAATAGGATGAACTAATACCAATTGGGAAAATGTGCTACAGATATTTCAGGACTACTCCATGGCATCTTAACTACTGTAAGAATGTATATGAACATAAACAGCTTGGCACATACCTCTCAACAGTGAAGCACTTACATCTACATTGAAGGAGATGAGACGGTGCGGTTTTGAAAAAAACGCATTGTTTTGTTTATTCAAATGGGAACTTAAATGTTCCAGCCATTTGGACTGGATTTTAATGCACAGCAATGGCTGGGTTGCAGTTGGGTCAAAATATAAAAAGTGTAAATGCCTTAATCTCCAGTCAACTCACCCAGATTGAAAACCAGGTTTAATAGAAGCAAGACAAGATACTGGCAAACAATTCCATTTCCATTATATGGATTGGCAATTAAATATTTTGTTGAGTCTGTTAGCGCTGATGCAGCTTGTTTTACAAATTTAAGTCTCGCTGGGTGGTTTTCCAAGTTCTCAGGAAAGCCAGTAGCTGAACTGAGGCAAGGATAGCTTCAGGAGAAGGTAAAGTACATTTGCAGTTCTGCTTGTGGGTCCAGAGAAGCAGGTTATTTCCTCTCAGCTCAGTAGCTGCACCACAACCAACACACCAGCCCCTCCAGCCTCAAGGATCAATCTTACCTGACCACAGTTGCCAGTATCAAGGATCAGACTGTTACCTGATATTGGACACAGTCTCAGATTGGGGATTGCAGCTGGCAGTGTCAGACACCACAGTTTCAACAGGGATCAGATCACCCAAACCCCCCCTTCCCCTCCCCTCCAACTGGACTTGCAGCCTCCTCTGAGATCCTCTCTGATCTATTGGAGCCAAACGTGCCAACCAGTCTAACTGAGCTGAAAATGTGTTGCTGAAAAAGCGCAGCAGGTCAGGCAGCATCCAAGGAGCAGGAGAATCAACGTTTCGGGCATGAGCCCTTCTTCAGGAATTAGTCTAACTGTCAGGTGGACAACCTGTCAAGGACTAAAGACAGAATCTGCCCCCTCAGTTACAAGGCTGCACAGCCTCACAGCAAACCCTAGGATCCTGGGCAGTTTGAGCATGAACTGGCCTCTGAGTTACATGGAGGCTTCTCAGAGTATTTAAAGGCGTTTAAAAAGGCTGTCTCAACAAAGACCAATCAGAGGAACCATTGTTCCACATCCCCTTTTAATTCAGAACATTGTGCAGGAAAAATCAAAACTGAGTTTTCAAAACTTGCCTGCATTCATTCTTTCAGAGTATTTAAACATTTTTTTTCCCGCAGGAAGCAAACCAGGGACCACCTTCTTGAACATTTCCAGTATTAGCACATGTTGGAGTCAGAGAAAATCTTAGTCCCACCAAACATCATCTTTGAGAATAGGGGAGAATATTGGAAGGAGGATGAAATATTTTCAGCTAATTCATGTAAATGAAAAGAGGAATATTGACAATTGCTGAGTTTTTCTCCTTTGTAATTTTCATTTCTAGACATTAAATATTGTAACACCTCGTGTACGTGCTGAGGATTGCAGTGTTGGTCTATTACCACGCAATCACGACAAGAACCGTAATATGGAGGTCCTCCCACCAGATAGATGTCTCCCATTCCTTATTTCTGTTGATGGTGAAACAAATAACTACATAAATGCTGCACTCATGGACGTAAGCAAAAATCATATTCTTTCATTAGTCGCATCAGATATTACAATTTGATATTTTAATTTATTCAGTATAGATGTTCTTATAAGAAGACAGTTGAAAGCTGGTTCCTCGATAGAATCAGAATCATACAGTAAAGATGAGGTCCATTGCATCTGAACTGTCAAAAATATGCTTCTGCTTACATTAGTCCCACTTTCCTGCTTGAAGCACATAGCCTTGAATTTTTTGACTCTTCAAGTGTTCATCCAAGTACTTTTTAAAGTTTTTGAAGTTTCAACCACCTCCCAGCAGTGCATTCCACATCCCTGCCACCCTCTGAGTGAAAATGTTTTTCCTCAAATTCCCTCTACGTGTCCTGCCTTTCATTTTAAAATTATGTACCCTTGTTGTTGACCCTTTGACTACAGGTTCCAACTATTTTATATTCACCCTGCCCATGTCTCTTATAATCTTATTAACCTCTATCAGGTTCCCCCCTCAATCCTCTCTGCTCCAAAGAAAACAACCCAAGCTCATCTGACCTTTCTTCACGGCTGAAATGTTCCATTACAGTCAACATTCTGCCAAATCTCCTTTGCACCCTCTCTGTACAATCACATCTTCCTATAGACTGACAAAGACAAGTGTCTTACACACCTACCTGAACTACCCTGTTAACTGTCCTGTCATCTTTAGGGATCTGTGTACAAGGACCCCAAGCTTCCTTTATTCCTCTGAGCTTCCTAGTGTTTTGTCATTTATTGAGTAATTCCTTTATTTGTTCCTTCACCCAAAATGGAGAGGCAATGGTCTGGTGGTATTATCACTAGACTATTAATTCAGTGTCCCACGTGATGTTCTGGAGGCCTAAGTTCAAATTCTACCACAGTTTATGGTGGAATTTGAATTCAACTTTTTAAAAAAATGGAATAAAGATGATCATGAAACCATTGTCAATTATCAGAAAAACCCAGCTGGCTCATAAATATCCTTCAGGGTAGGAAAGTTACCATCCTCACCTGGTCTGGCCAGCATGTAACTCCAGATTCACAATGATGCGGTTGACTCTGAAATACTCTCTGAAGGGCTGAGCAAGCCACTCAGTCATACTAATGGCTATGAAGTCCCAACAAAGAAATTAAGCTGGACAGACCACATGGCATTGATGTCAGCACAAGAAAAGACCACAACAAAATCAGCTGTGTCTACCCTGCAGAATTCTCAATACTAACATCTGAGAGCCTGTGCCAAAATTGGATGAGCTATCCAGGCACCCAGCTCTCTCACAGACTAGTCAACCACTAGCCTGATACAGCCTCATGGAATCATACCTGATAGACAATGTCCCACACACCACCATCACCATTCCTAGATATATCCTGTTCCACCAGCAGGACAGACCCAGCAGAGATGGCAATAAATTGGTACACGGTTGGGAGGGAGTTGCCGAGGAGTATTTAACATTGATTCCAGACCCAATGAAATCTCATGATTTCAGATCAAACATAGGCAAGGAAGCTTCCTACTGATTATGATGTATTACCTTCCCTCATCTGATGAATCAGCACTCCTCCATTTTGAACAACACTGGGAGGAAGCACGGAGGGTGGCAAGGGCATAAAATTCCACCAGCCAGAGTGGCTCAGCAGCAGCACTATTGATGGAGCTGGTCAGGTTCTAAAGTTGCTAGTCTGGGTCTACAGCAGATGGTGAGGCAATCAACAAGAGGGAAAAACATACTTGACCTCATCTGTTGGCTGCAGTTTCAGTAAGAGGATTTCACTGCACAGACCTTGCCGAGATAAAGTCTCATCTTCATATTGGGAGTTCCCTCCATTGTTTTGTGTGGCACAGTGAACATGCAGCACATGGACACCATCATTTTAAGAAGGCAGCTCACTATCAACTTCTCAAGGACATGTTGGGACAGGCAATAAATGCTGGCCGGCCAGCAACACCCTCATCCCATGAGTGAATAAAAGCAAAAGTGCATCACTTAACATTTATCAGGGTTAAATTCCATCTACCATTTGATTGTATAAAATGAACATTTCCACATTTCACTTTAATAAAATATAGTATATGTTTGTATTCAGAGCTGAAGTGATTCTGCAAGAAAATGGTGCACAAGACTTTTCCTGTTAGTAATCTTGCAGCCAGTGGTTTTACAATCCAGTAGAAAGCCCAAAGAGATGTTTGGCTTTTTGGTATATCCAACTCTAATTTCTTTAATCTGAGCAAACATAAAATATGTTTGTGTACTGTTATTACGACTGAATTCCAGAGATCCATCAGATCCCCGAGTCTTTCAAGGTCCAATGGTAATCCTTCTTGCCATCTTCAAATGTATATCCTTGAGTGTATCCCTGTTCGTTACCTTTTCTTCAATTTCCCTTGTTCACAGTCTGTGATAGGACCAAGAACTGTGCATTTCAAAGCAAATTAGCAAATGGAATCCCACCGAACCTGTGCTCATGGTTATCTCTGTGTCCTTTGAAATTGTTTTCTTGCACTGGCTTAGATGTTTATTGTCATCTCCTGTAGTCCCTCTTTATATCAAAGATGTGCTCCAGTCTTTGCAGTATTTTTATCTGGCTTCTAAGTAAAATTACATTTAATAACTCAGTGTCCACTGTGTATACAATGTTGCGTCTCTGACTGACAGTTAATCTGCAAGCTGCATATTTAGCGGTTAGTTGCTATAATGTCTGTTTCATAACTTGTAATGAGTCTTACTGTTTTAAATAAACTAATCCATATAGTTAGTCAGTCATAATGGGCACATGATTATTAAACCATTATAATTAATATGATAGTTATCACTCAATCCTGTCCATTCTTTGGATAATTAACTTCATCCTGCATTCAATGTTCTTCAGATGCTAAACCCTCACTACAGAAGTTGGATCAACACCCACACCTTGATGGTCTCCACCTTTATAAATTCAACGATCAAACTTCTTTTGCACAATTTTATTTGACTTCACATGGATGTCCCAAATCTGTCCATCCATCTATCTCTATCTTGAATATTTTACATATAAAACTTGCAATGTAGTAAATTTTAGACTCAGCTCTAAATTATTTTGAAGTAAAAGTTGTGTTACTGACATTTTTTTCCGTTGTTGAAATAAACAAAGCTACATGTGACAGAGTTGACTAAGAAAGTTGCTTTTTTTTGTCACTTTCTCAGAGCCACAAGCAGCCTGCGGCCTTTATTGTCACACAGCACCCTTTACCAAATACTGTGACAGATTTCTGGAGACTAGTGTTTGATTATCATTGCTCAGCCATTGTAATGTTGAATGAACTTGATGCTGCACAGGTAGGGAAAATGAACAAGCTGTATCAAATATATCCGTTCTCATTCCACTCCTTTCTTTTATAATCTGGGAAGTAACGAGTATATGGTTTTAATCAGCTGTTATTTTGGGGAGGTCAGGGAAATGTGGGGATTGTCCTTATTCATATGTTCTTAACTTTTAACACACTATCTCTGCCTGATATTACATATTATTTTACATAACAGCAGAAGGCTCTTAACTTATATTAGAATTAGTATGATGTGGCAAGTTGCGTGGAAACCAGCATTAAAAAGGAAATGGAATAATAAAGCAGTTACATTGGGAGATGACAATGTTGAGAGATCTTTTTAACAAAGTGCGTCTCATCCTTAGTTAACTTCTGGTAATGTTCTGGAGGAATGATCAATGTACTAAATATTCACCCATCAATGTAGTCAATAGTAATTTCTCGCCTTTGCTTTCAATCTGTTATAATTATTTGCACCCAAATGATTTCATTCAGATCTGTACAAGTGAAGAAATGTTGAGTGTAAGGAGGTGCATCAATAATATGGCTATTTAAAAAGTAATTATTTTTAAACCACAAGTAATTCCATATTGACAGTGACAATCATGAAACTCGATGTAGACTTTGAGGCCTGAGTTTTGTGTCCAAGTCCATAACTGCTTGTGTCTTTTAACCAGCTCTGCATTCAGTATTGGCCAGAAAAAAGTCTGTGTTGCTATGGTCCCATCCAAGTGGAATTCATTTCAGCAGACTTTGAAGAAGATATCATTGTTCGGGTTTTTCGGATCTACAATATGGCACGAGTAAGATTAAAATCTCAGGAACTATTCAGAATGAATGTTCCTCTAGTTATTCTACTGAGTCGTAAACTAAAATCATACAGGAAGTACTTTGTTTTTAAGAAGTATTTAGAAGTAAACCTTTTGTGAAGTTGTGCTCTCTCCTCATAGTTCAATAAGAACTCTCTCAGATTATTAGCCCTTAATTTTAGTTGTACTACAATGCAGTTAGTTGTTAAGCAGAATAAATGTTGCATAGCTTCCCTCCTATTGTGAAGCATCATTGAACAATGACAGAGATCTATAACTTGATGCAGAACACTTACTCTGATATGTTTTAAGCACAGCTGAGCAAAATTTATCTTTTACTCTAAAATGATAATAAAAATGTAACTGTAAATATTTAAAAGGTGTGTGCTCAAACTGAGACCCAGAACAACATGAGTCTTGAACCTTCTTCAGAAAATCTGGCTAAACTGTTATGATCTCTGTAGAGGCCAATAACTTTGAAAAAGATTTTCAGTGACTCCGTTCTACTCTAACAAGTCGGTTAAAAACACAGACTAAAGACTAATTGGCAACTAGCTCACCAAACTACAGAAATTAGTTAACTAAGCAACACAACTGAAAGCTTTACATCAAACTCCTAGCAGATGTCGAGTCTTGAAGATCATCCTGGCTTTTCAGCAGCCG
Organism: Chiloscyllium plagiosum; assembly: GCF_004010195.1. NCBI lineage: Eukaryota > Metazoa > Chordata > Chondrichthyes > Orectolobiformes > Hemiscylliidae > Chiloscyllium > Chiloscyllium plagiosum. The sequence continues at coordinate 36,738,422 of NC_057729.1, read as the reverse complement.
AACCTAATTTTGCAGTGCCCTTTGAATATTGTTCCACTCCGTCCTGCATACATCACCAAACTGACTTCCAGAAGTAAAGCACACACTTGCAACCCTTAAATCTCAACAAGTTCCATCTCTATGAATAGAGAAGCAGTTCATCAGTGACATCCTACTTGATGACTAACACAAACAACGCTTTTCTCTGCCTTCGACAGCAGCAACTGTTCCTGGGTCTCCAGGTAGTGGGGAGGGGTAGGGAGCTGTTGGATCCATCAGTTAAGAGGTAGCAGCATGGAGGGCAGGAATATCAGGTGAAAGAGTGATGGAGATGTAGTTGTAGAAGGATGGTGTCAGTGGAGAGTTGGATCTTCAGTTTAATAGCAACTTGGGAGTTTTCAATCCTCTCACTTTTCCTAGATAGCTATTAAGCTTAAGTGAATCAGAATCCTAAAAACTATCTGACTTTAAGTTGTTTTTTTGGAGGGTTCCACATGCATGGGAATTGCCAGTTGGAATCTTCAATTCTCCAGGCAATTCCCATGAAACCTGCTGTGTTGGGGATTCTGCATTGTCTCACGTAACTCCAATCTAAACTGCTGTCATTCGCCATTGGAACATCTGGGCCATTTATATTTTAGCTTAAATTAGGAAGTGACGGTGTAAATTTTAACTGTTTTCAAAGTAATGCACATAATGCTCCAACAATTCTTTCTTTAACACCCTCAAATAAACTGAGTATTTCCACTCTCCAGGGATGTGTCCTGGCAGTTTCACAAATCTCTACATGAAAGAGGCTGTAATTAAAACAAACGATGCACCACAAACCTTGAAAACATGCAACCAAACCCTTAAAGGATTCAGCAAGGAATCTCAAATTAAGATGGAAAAAGCTTCCAAAATCTAAGGATCTAATGCAGTGACCTGTAGGAAAGTGATTAATAATCTAAATGGAGCAAAAAATAGAGAATAAATTGGCTCATTTCAAGATAAGTCATAAATGGTGTTGGATTATCTCCCAACTATTTAAAATAGGATGAAGTTGACTAGATAACTGCTGAATGTAATCATTCATTCAGATATACTTTTCATGTGATTGTCAGAAATCCATCAAGACCCTTTGAGCACAATCCCCTGATTGCACTGTTAAACTTTCTGCCTCGTTAAATCCTAGAGAGTGAAATTCTTCAAAACCTAACACAAAATACAACATAGTGAATCAACAGCATGTTCATCAATGTATCAGTTTTATTGTCAGTCAAGGGTAGAAAGTGAAACTTGACAAATCTTCATAAAACGTTTGCCTCAATATTCACTGAAAGAGGTTGAAGCATCTTGAAAACTTAAGTATTGATTCATGATGAATCTATGTTCTGTTGGTACAGACTAACTTTACCGCACTTGTCTTCAGTTCATCTGATCCTTTTTCAGTGGATCAGTGCTTTGGGGAATCAAATCAGAATTTGATATCTACCAATACTTTAGTCTTTAAAAAATGGTACACTCCTGATAATGAATTATGACATTGCCACTATTTACTGGCAAATAATCCATGCTCAGATTATGTGCAGTATGTGGATACAATTTTGAGTTTCCACAGCTATGTTCTCCCTTCTCATCACTGATACCGGGCCACATTATGTTCATTGACTCACACATGGACACATTACTCCTCTGCAGCTGTAGAAATTTAGATGCTTCATTGGCATAATTGCCAAAACTGTCCATCATATATAGATCCCCTCTGGGTTCAGCTGTGGTTATGGTGTCAGTAGCCTTCATGTCATTTTTTTTTAAACTTGAGACGGGATAATATTGCATTTCAATCTACACATTTTCTATTATTTGTAATGCTTTAGAACTGTGGAGAGATCTTGGATTGCAAATGTTTCAGTTTTGTATTAGTTCAGTGTTTCAGTTTTCTTCTGTAAATGGTCTTCTAGCCTCAGGATGGATACCGTATTGTGCAGCAGTTCCAGTTTATTGGTTGGCCATCGTACAGGGACACGCCAGTGTCAAAGCGCTCCTTTTTGAAACTAATAAGGCGTCTGGAGAAATGGCAAGAGGAGTATGATGGGGGTGATGGTCGCACTGTGGTGCACTGCTTGTGAGTATCCATATCACTCAGATGTTTTTACCATTATTTCAACAAAAGGCACTTTTGATTGTTACAAAGAACAGACTGTGCAAACTGCTTGTTAACCTCAATCTCTTCTCTCCATTTTGCGTTTGCCTCTCCCGTGCTTTCTCTTTCTCTCCATCTTTCCTCACACCTCCCCCACCTTTCCCTATCCAATTCTCTCTCTCCTCTCCTCCTTTTCCATTTTCTTTCTTATGTTCAATCAGCTCTCTAACCCTGCTTGTCCTGAATGCTGAATTCCCCAGTGTAACGCCATGGGAGATCTGTTAGTGATTGTTCATTTGGAAAGGAATTTCTACCTTCCAACATTCGCAAATATAAGACTATGTGATGGAAAACATAGCAAAAACAAGATGGCTCATAAAGCTTTCCAAATATTCTCTGCTTCTTTCATCCTCAGCACTGTTATCCCATTTCTACAGTATACATGCACCACTTTACATATGAGCTGTACTACATTTCTACATGGAATGAAAAGTTTGAACTAAATTTAGGTGTACTTTTTTGAGAATTCTCCATCACTCACCACTAGGACGAAGCTACCCAATAAAGTTTTATTTATGAAACTTACAATCCAGAGCAAGAAAAGTATTTTTTCATTTCTTCAATCTTGGCTGTCCTTATTTGAACTTATGATTCAAAATTGAATGCAAGAAAAGGAGTAATCTTCTCAGTTTCAAATTTACATGACTGCATTCAATGGTTCAGCATTTGCTCACAAATTTCATCACCAGATAAATTGTCAGGTACAATGTTAAGGTGAGCTACCTGCTCAAATGAAGCTATAACTGCCACTTACTGAACAAGAGGAATGATTATAAACTCTCATACTGTATTACAGAACACAGGGATAATATGGAAATTTACTTCATCACCTGCTTCCTCAAAATGCTTATGCTTTTGTTTTTTTAGCAATGGTGGTGGGCGAAGTGGAACACTTTGTGTAGTTCGTAGTATCTGTGAGATGATTCATCAACAGAATATAATAGATGTTTTTCACACAGTCAAAACACTACGAAACAACAAATCCAATATGGTAGATACACTGGTAAGTTTAAATACCTCTATGTGTTGGAGTAATGGAAAAGGACTTCTGTAAAGGTTTTAGTCTCAAAATTACTGTTTATGTATTCACCATTGATGTTTAACTCTTTTGAGTGATGATCCTCTGTTTATCACGTTAATTCAGGCATTAGTCAAATTATTTTAATTGAGCAAAGTTCACTGCTAAAATACTAAAGTGGAAAATTACCCTGGCATGTCCACAAAAAGAACGACAAATGTACATCAGCCAATTACCATCCATCAGTCCACTCTCAGCTATAAACAAAGTGATGGACAATGTCATTGACAGTGCTATCATGTAGCACTTACTCACCTGCTCAGTTTAGATTCTGCCAGCACCACTCAGCTTCAGAACTCATCAAAGCCTCTGTTCAAATGTGGGCAAACAGCTCAATTGTAGAGATAAGGCAATGGAACCACCTCTGATCTCAAAGCAGCAGTCAATGAGTACATTATCAAGGATTTCAAGTAAAATTAAAGTCAATGAGGATGAGGGGGAAAACAGTACAATAACTAGAGTCATGTTGAACACAAAGGGAAGTTGTGCTTATTGGAGACCAATCATCTCAGCTCCATTTTATTGCTGCAGAGGTTTCTCAGGGTAGTGTCCTAGGTCCAACTGTTCAGCTACTCCATCAAAGACCTTTTTCCCATCATTAGAAATGCTACAGATTGTAGCATTGACTTTTGGCTCCCTCAGAGCTCCATTGCAGCAAGTAGCAAGATTAGGTAGAACACTGATCATAGTGTCAGAACGCAGTGACACAAACTATCTATTCGGGTGGAAATCCTGCCTCAAAGAACTGCCGGCCAATCAGCACTAGGGCAAGGGTGAACACTGCTGAGCCCATATCTCATTCTGAGAGCCTAAGTGCTGGAAGCGAGGGCAAGGTTAAGTACAAGGGACTCACAATGCATTGCACAATATGTCTGGTAGAAAAGGAGATGTTTGCAGTTATTGATCAATCATCTCAGCCCCAGAACATTTAACTGGGAATTTCTTCTGGACAGTAGAGTAACAGCTATCAATAGCTGCTACAAAAAAATGCTTTATTGACAAAACATCCTCAGATGTGTAGGTCTTCCAATAACTGGAAGCATCTTCCTTTATTACAAGTTTACGTCCAGCAAATTTTCCTCCCAATTCCCATTGCCTTCAATTTTAGATTTTGATAAACAGGAAGAAAAATTTTTTTTAAATGAAAGATGTGCAGTTTACAAGATGTGTGTCTTTATCTCTCCTAGGAGCAATACAAATTCTGCTATGACGTGGCACTGGAGTATTTGAATTCATTTTGAACTTACATGATGAAAAGATTCATTGTGGGATCACAGTGATAATTTTATCAGAAGAAGCCTTCATGTCATGTACAAAATAGTGCATCAAAAATTGTTTGCATAGATTTGTGTTTTCAAGGGTCATGTTGAAACCAGAAAGGGAAGCAAGCACAAACTCTGTAATAATCACATACATTATCCACAAGAACTACCTGGATTGGCTACAGTGTTGGACTACTCCGCCTTTCACTGGAGTTTTGCTTATGCCAGAAATAAATTGATGTCATCTGTTTAGATGAAGATTCTGCCAGCTGTTCATTTTGTCAGATGTCCTTGTATGTTACATTCCAATTTATTTAAATTGTTTGCATAAAGTCTTAATAAATGCTATCTATGATCTGTTAGCAAAGTTTTATTCAGCATTTTATAAATAGGATTAGAAATGCTAAATAAAACAAAGCAATAATTTTCCTGTTTGATGTTGATTTCCTGTTAATTTTAATGTTGCCACTTTCAATAGCCGCCATTGAAATGGTACAGTTTTGGAGCACCAATTCTGTTTTGAGAATAAGGGTTTAAGATATCAATGCAATTTTTGAAGAGCATAAAATCTTCAACAATTCTTCAGGTATCTAACTTCGAAGCAAAATGAGCAGCATTAAGCTGAAGCAGTATCTTTTGCAGGAATAATATTCTGTGTTTTGTCCACTAAAACTATGAGCATGTTATAAGGAGAATGATTTACGTGTGAATTCAGAGATAAAAATTGTGGATCTTGGATTTCTGAAACAGTAAGAGGAGCAATTATAATTCGCTCCGTCTAAAATAGGAAAACAGGCTTACATTTCTGATGTGACCCTTCATCAGAGTTCTAAGTTCTGATGAATGTTCTCACCCTGAGGTTAACCCATTGCTTTTTTTTATGCTGGTTCAATGATGTATATTTCCAGCATTTTTGATGTTTATCTGAATGAGGTTCATTTCATCTGGGGCACTGTTTTCAATTAACTGGTTAATACCTTTGCATTAAGGTGTCTGCTATTCTAACACAGTCATTAATCTGCAAACAAATAAACAGGTTAGAACTACTATATTAAAATAGCCCAGACAGAAATTTAACATAAATGCATTAGCCAGCGTATTGATAATAATGCAGAGAAAATTAAGCTCTCGGGCGTTTATGTATTCTGTCTGATTGATGGAGCCATCAGTAAATTGCATTAGCTGAGAAGATTGTAGTACCTGAGGGCCTTGTAAAGGTGGTTTGCTGTATTTTGGGTGTGATTTAGTCTGACTCATTAAGGTCATTGTTATTGACAGAAAGCAAGATTGTAGCATAAACCAAGTACATCTCATGTTAATTTTTACTGAGATCTTATCAAAGCTTCATTCTCATACTTCTGCTGAACTTTGGAAACTGTTTGTTAACTTACAATTCTTGTAGATTACATGAACTCCTTCAATATACATTTGTAAGAGTGTAACAAAAATTGACAGACTGAAGTCCTTAAACTTTAACAGGACCTTAGAAACTCTACCTCTTATCAGGTTGTTTGGTTGTTGATTTAATATCATTCAATGACTGAAGAAAATCTGTAAAAGATTGACGTTCGTCTGATATATTTTTCTTCATAGTTTGTTTACTTTGCTGTGACTACATCAGTTGTGCATTATTTATACAATTTGTCCAGAGCAAAATTATTGTCTCATACTTATTCTGGCTTTACCAAAAGAGAATATGCATTAGTGCACAAACCTTGAGTCATCCGTTGCAGCTATGTAAAGTTATTATCAACCACTTAGATGCACAGGCCTAATTTCAATATAGGATATCGAAGGATTTGCTCCAAGCTCAAAGGTCAAATCTGTCGTGCTTTAGTAAATCTCAGTATAGTTCATGGTATTATTAACATATGGCAGAATCATATCTAATATCATGATTAACTGCCCAAAGTCTGTAATTTCTTGCAAAGGCTTTGGTGTTGCAGAGCAAATTCTATATTATCCAATATATGATCATAAAAGATCAAAGCAGTATTCCTCATTTTTATTACTGCAATAAACAAAACCGAAAAGAAGCATTATAAAAGTAAAAGCAAATAACATTGTGAGTTTTGAATTGCCAACATTTTTGGCATGATTTACTTAAAACAAATTAAAACTGTCCCATTCAGGACCATTGTTATGAACAATGTGGAAGGTTTTATGCTGTAACAGTGAACTGTGATTTAATTCAAGTGCTGTAATTTACAGGGCTTGTATACCATTCCTCCCCCATCTCCACCTCCCCATAAACCATTCCTCTGTCAGCCCTGCACCCCCATTTCAACATTAAATGTCCTAGATTATTCACCCTAATTTACTAACACTGCATAATGAGAAAATAAAGCCAGTGTACAAGCAAGAAAATAAACCAATACGTTTCTTCCCCTGTGCTCATTGGTGTTTGTTGTTCCCTTTACAGCCCAGTTTCTGTGTTTGGTAGATGAAAGCATGTTTGAATAGCTTCACTGTGTAATATTCTGTAGCAAGTTACTTTTCTAGCTTTATAAGATGTGGTAAGTTATGTTAAGTCAAATAATATATGAAATATATTTTTGACAGTACATAAAAGTAATGTGATCTTTTTACAACTGTAATGCCATCTGACTAATTTATTCTTATATGTTGTAAGGAAATGTTTGTAAAATGGGCTTTGTGCCATCTGTACAATAAAATAAATGGAATATGTGATGCAACCACTGTTATGTTGTGCTGATTTTGTTGTTCTGTGTAAAATATGGCCCAGTCTTAGAAACATGGAACACTCCAAGACAGAAGATGGAAATTACCTCAAAGTTTCATGAGTTTTGTTATTGAAATTTACTCATGTGATTGTAATATTTTACGTTATTCCAGCCCCAAAGGAAAATGAGTCCAATGCTATGGAACTAGCAACTGGCATTTGGGATAAATTTCCGGCTTAAGGCTGTCCAGAATTCTAAATTTAATTAAGAAATCACTGTTTTTTGTGATGAACTGTAGTCTTGCTAAAGAAATGAGCTAAAATGGAATGAAGGATCTTCTTTACCCAGACTTATATTGTGACTTAACCAACTTGTGACAAATGTTTTATTGACAAATTTAATGAAGGCTCAACAAACAGTTAACATAGTACTCATTAGAATTTCAAACTAATACTCCAATGTGCTTGGTATTTATTTTGTGCAGTGTGATTTTATATATGAAGTTGCATGCTGTTCTGTCTCTCAAGAAGGTTTTATTAAGAAGTATTCGCATTTCCTTTAAAATTTCTAATACCATAATATTAAATAAGTCACAAAACCACAGATTTTGGAACCCTGATTTTTGCTTTCATGGGTTAGAGAAGATTTTCTCTCCCCCAGGAGCTGTTATATCACAATTCTATTTAGTCTTAACCCTGAATCATATTCTCATTAGTACAAATCACAATCCTACAAGTTGAAGATTGGGGTGCCTGGCTTACTTTTGCTGCTGGCTTATTATAGTGCTAATATTCCAATTTCCAAGCCAAATGGTTAGATTGTCATTGTTTGCTGCACAGTCCAGGTATGGCTTTAAGAAATGTCTGCAGCTGCTCTTTGATCCTATAGGTTGGTATTAGGTTGACAAATGAAACTTTGTCTGCCTGTGGCTTAGTTGGTTGAAGGAGTTCTGATCAGGGAACCTTTCTACATTGACAAATCTGCACCAGTCGCTCACTTGGCAACTCAACTATGAAGACGAATGGATAGTCTCTTTTATGCCTGTACTCCCTGACTACAAGTATTAAAAACCATGATCAAGGGACAAACTGTTGCATTGCTGCCTCTGATTGTGCTAAATAACTGGAAGTGATTAGCAAATTCTGCTACCTTTGGGTCCACAGTAGCAGATAAAATGTCCCCTGATACAATGTACGATACAGTCATTGGAAAAATAGCAAGCATTTCTTGGCAATTTTGTAAAATGTGCATAACACCAAGCTGACCCTTGGGAACAAGATGACGATGAATAGTCAAAGCCTGTGCTCTCAACACATTGCTGTGTAGCTGCAATTTATATTCTCGGTCTCACCACCTCAAGGCATCCCAAAGTGCTTTACAGCTAAACAAGTCCTGTTTGAAGTGTAGGCACTGGAGAATTACAATGAGCTGGTAATGCTCACACACTAAGGTCCCACAGACGGTAATTAATAATGACCCCATATTCTAGGTTTAGTCATTCTGGCTGAGAGTTATAAATATCAGCCAGGAATATTACGTCAGAAATTATTCCCTCTTACTCTTCATATTAATGCCATGAGATCATTGGTCTCCAATTGACAGGTCAGATGGAAATTTAAACAGAAATATTTTAGCAAGTATAAAGATTGTCGAGAAGATGGACTTTTTACAAGGATACCATGATCTATACTTCCTGCTTGGTATTACAACACTGAACAACAAGGCTATGTAATGCAGAGCTGACAAGATAAAATAGTGCCACAGTGTGTCAAGAGACATGTTTCATTATTTGTGAACCGTTACCTATATAGGAAGAGACTTGCATTTTGCGAATTAGCTAGAAATAACCAAATCCCAGGTTACTGAGAAGTCTTCTCATTCATATTAATTGAGATAGAGTTAATGGCTGGATCAAAAACATTTTTATATCCCATGCTTGCAATAGAAATCATTTGCATGGTGCTATAATTCTGACTTCTCCCAAAACTCTTTAAGTCACGCTCACAGTAACAAGGCAGTCTTCATTGGCAGTCCTCATGCCTTCTAGATGCCGAATGAAGTACAATTATACACAAGCTAAATGGTGAAGTACACTAGAGAATTAATGATTATCCTTTTCTGAAGTTACAGACAAGATGCTTATCAACTTTCCTGATTATGCCTACATATTTAGCAAATAATTTTTTTTATTGAAAGAAGTAAATTGGTACAGAAGCAAAATAATTATTATTCTTAAATGTCATCAATACTGTTTGAAACTAACAACAGGATTTGAATTGTTGCTATGCTATTCAATGTCCTTGAACTGAGCCCCATAATCATTCTGTGTGGAACATACGTTTGCTGTGTTGCCTGACATTGAAATATGAAGAGATTACAAAAGGCTAGGGTCAATATGTGCGTAAAGTAATTCTGAGATCTTTAATATAAGTAGTTCAGTCACAATAGACAAGAGTATATGAAGTAGACCAAAACTCTCACACCATTTTTTGCTCATATTACCCAGATGGTGAGGGACAAAAATTAATTTTCCTCACCATTTTGAGATTAAAGTTATTGAAATGTTAAGCTTGGCATTCCACCCCTGCTGCATTGCCTGGGGTTTCCATTGCTGCCCTTACTAATCCATGATTTTATATTAACTGAACATGTGGAAATGTTAAAGGTGTCTTATAAATATAAGCTGATGTTATAAGGAATAGAAAATCAGGAGCTGACGATCACAAAATAAAATATTACTTATTGGTTGCCAACAAGTATGATTGCATACCATCTAATGTCACACAGGTGTTTTTGGATCATAAATGTGTAATGCTGCCTGAGAATTATATATCTGATACGCCTATATATTCCAAAAGACAAAGGAAAACCCAAGATAAACAGTAGCCAATGTGTCATTTTAAAAATATGATTATGCTAACCTGGCTGTAATTTTTATGAAAAGATATATGAATATTTTGTAACTTAAAATAGAATGCAGCCTATGTCTGTCACAGAGCATGGCCATGTTCATTCTGTTTATCTGACAGTGAGAAACACTGTGGATCTCCTGATAAGGTACAAATAAATGAAAAAAGAAACAAATGCATATCAAAATGGTTTTAGACCATAATAAATCTTCATAGTTTGTTGAATTAAAATGATTAAATATTTTCCATGTAAACATCATGGGGGTAGCAATACAGATCTGGATTTTACACATTAATTTTCCCTTGATTTTTAAGAACTCATATTTACATCATGCCGTTTGTGACCTCAAGATATCTTAAAGTGCTTTACATTGGAAAATGCAGCAGATGTTTTATGCACAGCAACGTCTGACAAACAGGACTTAAGCAGGTGACCAGACAATGGGAGAACAAATTAGCCTTTTGCATTACGCAGACTTATGTTGTTTTCCTGAGGGCAGACAATACTATAGGCAACTACCCACACAGCCACAGTGTTCTCAGTGATATAAGCAAAGAATGACGTACATATTTCAAGGCAAGCAACCTATAGTGGTGTCACCCTTTCCAGAACTGACAGTCAGTGGTGCACAACGAGAAGTGACACTACCCTAACAAGTTTCCTCAATAATTTTTCTGACATTGGCTGAAGGTGAAATATTGATCAGAATACTGGAAAATTCCTCTTCTTGTTTGAGTATTTTGTTTTGCTTCCACCTGAGAGAGCAATCTTATCTAAAACACAGACCTCCCATGGTCTAACCATCTCCTGGTAAAGCACTAAAGTGCCAGCTTTTATTCAAGCATATCACAAAAAAATTGCAACTATGTCTGCATGTAGAACATCTCATACATTTTGTTGCTGACAGATTGGATTAGATTAGATTCTAGTAGGACATGAATGATGAATCATTAAGCCATATTTACGAACTCATCATAAAACATTTGATTCTGAACTTACTGTATAATTTTTGTTTTGCTGTATTTTACTTTGAGTTATTGCATTTTAATTTACTTGCAGATGAAATTTGCTTCCCTTTTTTTGCTTCTGTGCTTACTCTCCCACTGACAACTCAGCTATTACGAATGGTTTGCATTTTATATGTGGAACGCCATGGGACTACCCATCTTGAGCATGTTCTCTCTGGTATTTTCAATAGATTGAGTTAACACAATTTTCACTGACTGAGTAGAATATCTGGTGACACAGAGACAATTCATCATCCAAAGCAAAAGATAATGTGGAAGCCATAAGTGAGCAATTTGGATATTAACATGGGAAATTAAGGCAGACATAAGTTCAGCAATGCCCATAGTTATTCCATTTCATTTCCTCATTGTTTTTATTTTGAGAGGTGGGAAGCATGCTACAAGTAGTCAGGTCTGGAGTAGTAAAAGTGGTTATGGTCAGAATCTTCTAGATTCATGGCATTCAAAGCAATTTTCAGATCCCAACTCCATGCCTCTCAGCTATGAAGCCATCAGTAGAATGTTATGGGAGGTGGCCAATTTGTAGGATACCTCCATATTCACCAGCCATTTAGAGATACTGGATGGGTTCCAAAGGTAGGAGCTCAAGAGACACTGCAAAGTGGACAACAGCATTCGCTGTGTGTCCTGTTCCTGGCACTTGTTAGGGCTATCCATGGCTGAATCAGTATAAAATGGCTGAAAGTGATTCTCAGTTGCTATAAAATGGCTGGGGAATATTTTTAGCTGAAATAGCAACTTGCACAGTCCGGAAACTGGAAGCTAGAGAAATTAGATGCCTTCATAGAGCGAGTATATCCAAGATATCTTGACAAATATAACACAAAAAGCATCTTCTAAATTGCATATAATTGGCTCTGTTACACAGAAACAGATGTAAATGCTTGTTTAGAGAACCATGGTGGAGCTACCTATAGCAATATATTGTATTCTATAGCAAACTAATATAACAAAGTGTAGCCACCTATCAAACTTCAAAATGGCATTTTAAATATATAGCCATGAGGGAATATAACAATATTCCTGTGAAAGTTCAGTCTAAGGCAAATTGAAGTGACTTCCTCTTATCAGCAAGAAGTGCTATGGGGAATGTAGTTGAATAAGAAATATTGTGAAGGCCCAAGCATAATTGATAAAGGGGTTTGATAAAGGGGTTTGATAAGCATCATCGAGATCATGGGTTGTCCGAAAACTGTGCATGTACTGATCATGTAGTCACAGGATGAACTTGATTGGATGTAATCAATGAATAATATGATTGGTTTGTAACAGCCATAGGCAGACTAAACAACAAATGTGTAGAAAGTGTATGTTTCCCTTTGGTCTGTGGAGAGGTTCCTGGACTGCCAGAGGCTCTGTCCCTCTGGCTGTACAACAGTAAAACTCTTCAACAATGAAGTGTACCTGGGTGTTGAGTGCAAAAGAGAAAACGCTGGAAAATCTCAGCAGGTCTGGCAGCATCTGTGAGGAGAGAAAAGAGCTGATGTTTCGAGTCTAACTGACCCTTTGTCAAAGCTTTGAACAAAGGGTCAGTTAGACTCGAAACATCAGCTATTTTCTCTCCTTACAGATGCTGCCAGACCTGCTGAGATTTTCCAGCGTTTTCTCTTTTGGTTTCAAGTTCCAGCATCTGCAGTAATTTGCTTTTATACTGGGTGTTGAGTGATTCATTTAGTCATTCCGTCCCAACAATTTGGCACTGGAAGCAGGGTACGAGAAGTGTAGAACACCAATGGGCAAAAGGACCAGACTAGGTGAGTACCCCTTTTTAATAGTGGCCTGTAATCCTGGCTCAATCAGTGTCCCCTTACTATCTCAAATCAAAACGTTAGAAGAAAGGATTCACTTGGTGTCAAAGGGCAATAAGTGGTGGAGTAGTCAGTGCCATTACTCCAAAACAGCCACAGGCCACCTGTAGGAACATCTTGATGTAAAAGTAAGGATAGCAACCTCTTGGGTGGTTAAGTAAACTGGGAAATAGTCCAAATCATGCCTCGAAGGTGGGGCACGGGACCCCTCTGAGTGTGGTCACCCACATAGTAGGACTTAAATAGATGGACTGGATTACTCCAGGTCAAAGTTACAGGTCACATTGAGGGATGTCTTCATGTAGAGGCAAGGGAGGCAACCTTTAAGGTGGTGAAGTAAATTGGAAGTCACTCCAAGTCACGCCTTGAGGAAAGTGTGGGGAACCTCTGTAAGTGTCACCCACATTAGGAATTTACTGAAACAGCCTGGTTAGTATGATCAGATTTTCCCTCCATAACAGAGTACAGACACAATCCAAAACATGCTTTAAAGGTGGAGCAGGAAGCCATTGAGATCCATCCACCTGTTGATCTACTAATACTACAAAATGCTACTACATAGACATGGAAGAAAAGAACTAGACTGGGGACCGGAGGGATCTCTTATACGATTCCTAGCAGGGAAACATAAGAAACCTAGTTCACCGAATGATTAAACCTAATTGGAACATCATGAATGCACCCTTCATAAAAAGAGAATGGTTAATAAAAATGACAAAGAAGATTAGGCTTTGTGTTAGTATTTTGCGCTCATATAGAATTAACAAAACACGTAAATCTATTCATAATGAAACGCAAGATAGCCAAAGTAATGCGGGCTGGGTCAGAATTACCAGCACTTGATCCAGGCCCAACAGCCCCACCTCCCCAAGGTTATGGCGGAGATGAAATTCATTGGAGAAAGACAAGGAAGATAAAGGCTGAGTGCTGATTTTCCAAGCCCATGTAGAACTTACAATACAAGTGCTGGAACTGGAAAAGGAAGAATTTGAGCTCACAGAAATATGCGGATGAGAGGGGACTATGTTCTTCACCTTGTCCAAAAACCTCGGAAGTTGATGGATAAACTTCAGACTCTTTATGTTTGAATGATCACAATTCTGGAATTTCATTTTCTGGCCAGAGTGGACTTCCAAAAATTGTTTTAACATAACGTTAAGTGTTTAATTCCAGATGATAAAATTTGCTCATCTTAAATGTTCATTGACATGAATTGGTACATTAGAGAAAAATAAGGAAAATTGACATTTTGGAAGATTGGAAGAGTAATTTTCTTTGAACAAAGTTATTTGATGATATGTTCTAAAATCTGAGGAAACTGGTATCAAAGAGTTTGAGAAAGAAAAAGTAAAATCCACCAACTGACATAGGCTTTGTTCAGGAAAGAAAGAAAACACGTAAGGGGGTGTTGACATAATTACATCCAAGAACTTGTGCCCCACCCCTTCTGGATCAGCAAGAAACTGTCTACACATCTCAGACAATTTATAGCATTCAATACATTATAACTTCTTTTTATTGACAGAGATATTCAGACTAATTAACCCATTCATCCTGAAGTGGGATGGATGTATATATTTTGTTTTCAGGTAACTGCTGGTGCAGAAAGCTTTTCCAACAGCTTCAAACTTCTAAAATTCTCTGCAAACTTTCAATGTTGTAACACAGTGATAGAAGAGTCGTCCTTAACCTATCAACCCATTTGATCGCCATCTGCCTCAGTTTCGGATACCTATTGTGAAAACATTAAATATAACCAGAATCAGGCTTCTGGAAAATAATAAAATCACATGCATGCAGTCTCAATGTTTTCAATACATGGAAGGAAAATTTTAAAGTCTTTTGAAACAGTAAATTAGATATTGCATTTAGACAATTTATACACATGTATATATATGTATCCAGAATGAGTTATCAAATAACTTTCAAACAAAATGTCAACAAAGAGGAAGAATGAACAAAGTGTGTTATTTCTTGGAATCTAACAGAAATGTTTCACTTCTGTTTTAAAGATATTATGAGAATATTTCATTGACTGTAAATCTCTTCAGAGCTCAAGAATACGACAGGACAAGCATAATTGGATGAGAGAAAGTACTAAAGTGTGGAGAGTGGTGTGAGATGAAGCTTGGCAGCAAACAATTAGAGTAATGTGTCCTAAAGTCAGAGCAAGTCTGAGGACAGTCAGAGAGGGATTGAGGACATACCAGAATTAAAATGTCTCTTTTGTAGAGTCTTTTATTCCCTGTACCCTTTATTCTTCAATTAATTGTGTAAAATTTGAAATTATTTTCTTTTCATATTTACAACACCCCCTCCCCATAATATCAGATCCTAAACTGTAACTTATTTGGTTTATACCTAAATCCAGCATCGAACTCGCATTTAGCAGACTGACGCAATGTTCCAATAAACTGGGTCATTCACTTAATTCATTTTCATCATGTGTTGCAAGCTTTAAGATGCAATATAGTACACAATAGTGATGATATGAAGGTGCCGGCATTGGACTGGGATGGACAAAGTTAAAAATCACACAACACCAGGTTATCGTCCAATGGGTTTATTTGAAAGTACAAGCTTTCAGAGCACTGCTCCTTTGTCAGGTAGCTAGTGGAGCAGGATCATAAGACACATAATTATTGTAAAAGATCAAAGTGTTCAATTACCAAAACGGGCATTTCTAAAATATCACATGGACTAACTGCCTACAGATTGATTCGGAGATGCCGGTATTGGACTGGGGTGTACAAAGTTAAAAATCACACAACACCAGGTTATAGTCCAACAGGTTTAATTGGAAGCACACTAGCTTTCGGAGCAACGCTCCTTCATCAATCACCTGATGAAGGAGCGTCGCTCCGAAAGCTAGTGTGCTTCCAATTAAACCTGTTGGACTATAACCTGGTGTTGTGTGATTTTTAACTTTGCCTACAGATTGTGTGCTTTTTGAACAAAATAGAATATATCTGCAAATACAAATCTGCAAGTGCAAATTCATCCCATACATGTGTGTGCGTGTGTGTGTGTGCATGTGTGTGTATATATACGTGTGCGTGTGAGGGAGTGAGAGTGTGTGTGTATGCTTGATACAGTGTGTGCACGAATGTGACAGAGTATATTACTGCGAGAGGGTGTGCAAGTCTGTCTAAGAGAGAAGGTCTGCATGAGTGTGTGAATGTGCTCGTGTGTAAATGTGTGTGTATGTGACTTCTATGTGACTGTATGTGTGGGAGTGTATAGTGTAGTGGGGTCACCTGTAGTGTGATATGAACCTAAGATCCCGGTTGAGGCTGTCTTCAAGGGTACCAGAGCTGACTATCAACTTCTGCTCGGCAATTCGGTGTTGTTGCGTATCCCAAAGTCTACCTTGGAGGATGGTCACCCGAAGATCCAACTTTGGAAATAGAATCAGTCTGACTCAAGATTGGAATACAGATAGACTCTAACCTCACACCTTTAATACATTGTGTGAGCTGAGATGTCACCATTTTTTATAAAACCTTAAGTTATCTCAGGGAATGTGACTTGAAAGAAGTTCTGGGATTTATATATTAATGAATCAAAACCTGCAACTTATTCTAAGTTATTAAAGACTTAACAGCAACCTAGGTTTGCTCAATACATCGTATCAGTTGTATGACATTTTGATCATTTACTATACATTCCATGTCCTATGATCCTGGCCCACTAGTTACCTGACAAAGGAGCAGCGCTCTGAAACCTAGTACTTGGAAATAAATCTGTTGGACTATAACCTAGTGTTGTGTGATTTTTGACTTTGTCCACAATAGTGATGGCATTAACAATCAATGATTAAGGTAATGAAGGTGATGACTGAAGTCTTTCAAAGTATTTGGTCTCTTTTTTTTATGCCTAACATTATTCCGAATTAGAATTTGGTTTATTGTCATGTGTTCTCAAGAATAGAAGTGCAGGAGTATAGTGAAAAGTAAACAAAGTGGCCAATACAAGCACCATCTTAGGTACAAAGTAGAAAAATAAATAAATTAAAAGTTTAGCCTTATGGTTCTTCTTAGTATAAAGTAGAAAAATAACATAATACATTAAAAATTCAAAATTACAGTCCTTCAATAGCCATGGTCCTGCAGTCACTCCACACTGGGTTTTTTCTTACAAGGGCATGCCTTACCCGTCACTGGACCCACACTCCCCACAAGAGAACGCATCTCCTACAGACTGGGCTGAGTCCTTCACTGCCGACTGCCATCTGAGCTCACCAGCCCCTCCACCATTGAACATCCAAGTCTCACTAGCCCCAGCCTCTGCCATGCTCCGGACTCCAATACCGTCAATGCTGCTGCCTCCACAACCAAGCTCTCTCTAGAAGGTAAGTTAGAAAACAAACCAAAAAACTAAAATAAGAGAAAAAAATGAGAAAAGGAAAAAGGGAATAAAAAGAACAATAGCACTACAACTTATATTACATATCTAACACAGAAATAAAACATCACCTTGTGCTTAAAAGAGATTTACAGAAAGAAAATGAATGTCGAAGCTAAAGAAGCAATGTTAGGGGGCCATTACAAAAACCTTGATCTGAGTGGTTTTAATGGAGGAGCAGAAAGTGGCCAGATGGGCTGGGGGAATGGTTGACAGTGGATAATGTTACAGCAGTGAAAGCAGGTGCATCTTTAATTTATAGAACAATCTATATTTACAAAAGGATCATTAGTAATATTAATTAGATTGATGTAACAGTCTTGAACAATTAATTGTATATTCATACTCCCTCAACTTATTCTTTCATTCTCTTATGCAGTTCTCTGTTCTCATTTTATCTTCAGCACTCTGCTATTATCTTACAATTTACCTATAATTATTCATGTCATGGATAACTCGACTTAATTGATGTGTCCTACTGTACTATCAGATCAGTAGCAGTTGCTGCCTCCACTCTGCTTTAATACTATTCTGCATAATGAAATATTTCAGAAATGATTAAAAATTGTCCAAATATCAGATTATTATTAACTTATTAGAGGCCAGTTCCTACATGGAATACATTCCTTTGCAACAAAGTCTATAGGTGAGTAAGGCATAGTTACACAGAGTGACACAGATAACAAGCACTGTGGCATGGTCACCTCACCTGCAGGAGGCTGGGTAGAAAAGTGTAGGTGAATGTGGACTGATTGGATGAGACTTGGTGAACTGTAAAGCCTCTGGAATTGATGGGCTGAGCTACTAGAAAAAAGAGGTGAATGCTGACAGCTCACTGTCATGGTCCGACCGAAGCTGGGAGCCACTGGCAAAGGAATTCTCATGTCACCTTCCATCGTGCTGGAAATCGAAAGTGCACAATGGGAACAAAAACGTCTGTGAATCCACTCAGACTGAGTGGGATAAGTGTCAATCTGTGACAGAGGGGACTGCAGCAAACAACATTCATAGGGTGATAAAATAACAAAAGAATGTTGGTTTTAGCCCTATGCAATGTCTAACACAGATACACAGGCTATTCGACTGTCTGATAGCATTGACTCTCTGCTGGCTGCATTGGTCTGGCAGAGCCACTGCTAGACAGCTCCTTGACAGCTACTACTTTGCACACAGGGGGAGCCAAACATTAGAGATGTTCAATGAGGAGAGACAAAGGAGTCAGCATGACCCATTGCCATCAGTATGCATTGCTCCCCCACTTCCAGATACAGTAAGCTCTCAGTGCTAGCCTCCATCCAAAGGGCAGTTTCTATGACCAGAAAGTATTGCCAGGTGGCACTCAAATGCATTTATCACCTACCTGGAGAGACTCACTAACCATCAATCATTAGCATCAAGAACACTTATGCAGAAAGTAGTAGTGATGTATGAGCCATGTTCACCCAGTGCTGTTAAATTGCCCCCAAACGGTTTTCTTCTTTCTCTCTCTCCCACTATGTCTTAGTGTAGCCCCTGGTTTCACAACTGGGATAGAGAGAGCCTTCTCAGCAGTGGACCCCTCTTGGTTGTGGAGTTTTGGTCAGGTGACCCTGAAGCTGCTTGTATCTGGATGGGCCAGACGTACCAAAGACCACGCCAGAGGCAAATGGACCCTTCTCATTGAACATCCAAGTATCAGAGAGGGACAAGCAGGATGAATGTGGAGAGCTCAGCTACCTTTTCAGTCTCCTGGGTGGACAGTGCCCTGTCTCTATCCAAGCATGGGGCATTGGATTGCGGTCAAGGATACCCCACCTTTAGATCACCATTCCTTGGTCCTGAGGACGAGTAGGTGGGGTAATGGTGTGTGCACCTCTCCTGCAGCCCACGAGAGTGCTGTGCATGTCTCTTTGGCAGATCTGAAGACCAAGCTGGCAGTATTTTGAGACACAGCCTCCTCTGCCAGTCCTCCTGGGAAAGGAAACTAGTCCTCTGCACCTCTCGTTCACCAAGACATTCAGGTCGCTGCTGGAGAAATGCTTTGCCACCATCCCTCTTTTCCGCCATGTCCCAATTCTGTTAATCAATGAGCAGGACAGCCTCAGAATGCCAATGCTGCCTGGGTACACAACAGACGTTTGAAGATGGACCAAATGTAAGGAATGCTGATGGATATCCGCTGAGTGATGAATTGTTGTGTGTGGTGAGATGTGCCAAATAATATTCATGAGAAACATGAAAGGGGTAGGCCAGGTAATTAATACAGTGAGTTCGGTTAAAAAAGGTGAGAAAACCTATTTGACCTCAGGGTGAAAATCCCTCCAAACAATTCAACACAGCTCAGCCTGAGCCAAAATCACATAAGTTTCAGCCTTATGTCACTAAAAGGTGCTGTCCCAAGCTCTGCTGATCCAAAACGACAGAAACGTTATGGTGCGGAAGGAGGCCATTTGGCCCTCAGACCTGCACCGGTTCTTAGTCAACACTTACGTTGTGATAACCAAGGAATTCTCCATCAATATTGTCCATGATTGTACATAATTCTCAAACAAGAGCTGTGGACAAGCCACAGGGTTAATATTCCCCTGACATCTCAGTGCCCAAATGAGAACAGCAAAATTCATCAAATAAAGGGCAGCCAAGCTTAAACATCTGTTATGTCTATGATTCATCCTTGGCTTCTCTGATTATGAGTCAATGAACTAACACACAGCCACAATGTTGTCAGAACTCTGCATATAAATCTTAATCTGCATACTAATTACTAGTTTGAAAATGCTTATTAAAAGATAGTCATAAGTACAAGTGTGGGAAACATTAAGATCACTGACCTGTGCAAAACTCTTTATCTTTGGCATAATTCATACAGTCTTTTACTTCTGGAACTCTGAGATTGCACGGCTTTCGTTGTCTCTAATTGCTTTAGTTGTGCAGCTCTAAAAATAAGAAAATGTATTCTTTATTCAGCTCTGATATTGGTTTTTGGCTGTTAATAATATGTTACTGTTTTATTTCTTACAAAACACATGAAGGCAGTGCATTATAGCTCAGGGTAGCTCAGTTGACTGAATGGCTGACTCGCAATGCAAAATGATGCCAACAGAGGAGATTTAATTTCTGCACTGGCTTGAAGTTACCATGAAGGTTGTGGCTTCTTAGTCTTGCCATGCTGACACTTGTGTTAAACTCACCACCAGTTGTCTCTCTCTAATGAGATGGTGGGACAATGGTGACTTTATCTTTAACAGTTTTAACATTTAGGTTGTAAACAAAAGGTCAACAGATCTGGCAGCATCTGTGAAGAGAAAACAGAGCTAATGCTTTAAATCCAATGTGACTGCATTCTGCAGAAGAGTCATATAGATTCATAGAGTCATACAGTGCAGAAAAGGCCCTTTGGCCCATCGAGTCTGCATTGATATAACTACCAATAAAGATGCGCTAATCCCAATATCCTGCATTTATCCCATTTCCTTCAATGTTATAATATTTGAAATGCTCATCCAAATATTTTTTAAAGATTGCAAGGTTTCCAGCCTCTATTACCTTCCCAGGCAGTGCATTCCAGATTCCCACCACTCACTAAGTGAAAACACTTTTTTTCCAAATCCCCTCTGAATCTCCTCCTCTTTACTCTAAAACTATGGCCCCTTGTTATTGACCCTCTACCAAGGGAAACAGTTGCTCTCTCTTCCTCCTGTCCATACCCTCATAATCTTATATACCTCATTCATGTCCCCCTCAGTCTTCTCTGCTATAGAGAAAACAATTCGAGCCTATCTAGTCAATTTCTCCTTATAGTTCAATTTCTCCATCCCAGGCGACATCCTGGTGAATCTCCTCTGTACCCCCTCTAATGTTATTCATACTTTTCCTGTAGTGGGGTGACCATAACTACACACAGTATTCCAGCTATGGCCTGATCAATGCTCTGTACAACTCCAACATTACCTTCTTGCTCATATACTCTATGCCACAACTGATGAAAGCAATTGTCCCATATGCCTTCTTAACTACCTTATTCATGTAGTCTGCCAACTTCCGGGATCTGTGAATAATTACCCCAAAATCTCTCTGTTCATTTGAGCTACCTACTGTCCTGCCATTCATTAAGTACTCCCTCATCTTGTTTCTTATTCCAAAGTTCATCACCCATAATTATCAGGGTTACATACAATATGCCACTGGTCTGCCCATCTGACCAATCCATCCATACCTTCCTGTAATCTACAACCATCTCAACTCTACCAATCACAATTTTGTCTGCAAATTTGCTTAACATTCCTCCTACATTTCCATTTATATCAGTTATGCATATAATAACAATAAGGTCCCAGTATTGGTCCTTGTGGTACACTGCTGGACACAGGCATTCAGTCACTCGATCATCCTTCTACCACTAATCTTTGTGTCCTATTACTAAGCGAGTTTCTGATCCCTCTCGCCAAGTTTCCCTCAATTCCATGTGTTTTAACCTTCTCGATCAGTCTCCCATGTGGAACCTTGGCAAAACTTTGCTGAAATCCATGTAAACTACATTAACTGAACTTCCCTTATCCAGGTACTTGATCACATTTTCAAAACTTTCTAACAAATGAGTTAGGTATGAGCTCCCTCTGACAAAGCCAAGCTGACTATCATTAGTTAACCCATGCCTTTCCAAATTGGTTTCCAAATTTGCTCCTTCAGACTTTTCCCCAATCATTTCCCTACCACTGACATGAGACTCACTGGTCTGTAATTTCCTGGTTCACCCCGATCACCTTTCTTGAAAAGTAGAACAACATTAGTCACCTGCCATATTTCTGGCATTTCCCCCGTGGCCAAAAAGGAATTTAAAGATTTGTGTCAGATACCCGGCAATTCCCGGCCTCACCTCCTACAGGTGAGAGGTGCAATTCATCAGGGCCGGGCCATTTGTCTGTTTTTAAGCCTCCACTACCTCCCATTTCCTATGTCAAACAATGCAAGTTCCTCATATATTGAACTTGAAATGTTAACTCTGCTTTTCTCACTCAATAGCTGCTGCCGGACCAGCCAAGTTTCTCCAGCACTTTCAGGTTTCATTTCAGGTTTTCAGCATTTGCAATTTTTAATTTTTTTAATAAAGATTTAGATTGTTCTTTCTAATTAGCAAGCTGATCACAACTACTGCCCATTGCAGCTTGTTGTCAAAACCAGTCGAAGGCATGGAGGGGTTGGACTGAAGGATCTGTTTCCATGCTGTACATCTCTATGACTCTATGACATTTTTAAGTCTGATGCACACATGATGGAAGTCAATAAGGCCAAACCAATCACTTGCTTTTCTCTTCTGAAATGCTGAACCTTCTCCCTCCTGAACAGACTCGGAAACTGGTTGAAGTTTAAATTTAACCTTTGATAAATTTCAAATAAGGACACTTTATTAAAAAAATTTAGAATAGCAGGTTGAAACCCTTACCATTTTGTCTGAAGCTGCCATAGCAACGGGATTGCACCCAGCTCGCTGGGTGGTATTGGCATGCTGCAGAGTTAATGCAGGACAACGCAGGGTGGCAACAAATTTTAATTGTCAGCAACCAAAGGAATTGAGTGTAAAAGGTACATCAGCTAGTAATTGCTCAGTAATTGTCACAGTTTTGCCTTTGTGTATTAATTCTTCATATTTATAACAAGAGATTAGAAAGATCAAGTGGCAGAAAAAAAACATAGAGTGGCAACAAAGCTTATTTCTCTGCTGCCCAGTGGACACACAAGTGAGTTTGGTATTAACTGCAACATAGCAACTGTACTCTGCAATGCAATTATGCAAAAGTGAATTCACACTAGAAGCAGAAACCCAATCTCTAATTTCAACTCTTTGCTGCCGGTGCAAATAAACTAGGTTGCTCACTAAAATATTCATGGGAAAGTGTTTCCTAAGGAGTGAAAACTTCAAGAAAATAAAATCAGTAAGTTCCTTTTTCATTTGAAGCCTTGGCTGACTACGTTATCAAGTATTCTGATTCTGTAGCACAACTTCCTCCAAACATCATCTGTTACATTGACATTTGCCTGCACCTTCTACACAATTTGTCCCATTTTTCTTCACTAAAGATGTAATGTAAACATACCTTGATTTTTGTGCAAATTACTTTCCAAATCAAAGGAAATGCTGTGCAGTGTTGATAATAAGCAAAATATCTAGGTAAATATCTTGATTTTTCATTGAGAACTGTCAGCATGATATCTGGGATTTCAGTGTCTCTTCTCCCCTCATCTACTCTAACATATCTCACTCTGAAATTGCAGCATTCATTTTCTCAGGTCCAACTCAAAGATTATCGTCAAGGAGAGTTGATAAGGGTTTGCTATTGTTGCCTGGTGAATAATACTGTACATGAAGGTCAAACTGCAGCTCTCTGATACAGATTTCTCCAACCGCCTTGACTACACTTCCTCACTGATGTTTCTGATCTTCCTTTTCCCTCACTCGAGGCTTGTGGTTGATGGAGCTGAAAATGTGTTGCTGGAAAAGCACAGCAGGTCTGGCAGCATCCATGGAGCAGGAGAATCGACGTTTCGGGCATGAGCCCTTCTTCAGGAATAAGGCTCTGCCTCATTCCTGAAGAAGGGCTCATGCCCAAAACATCGATTCTCCTGCTCCTTGGATGCTGCCTGACCTGCTGCGCTTTTCCAGCAACACATTTTCAGCTCTGACCTCCAGCATCTGCAGTCCTCACTTTCTCCTTGTGATTGATGGAGCCCTGTATTCTTGTTCTTACTCCATTTCCTCCCACCCAGAACTATGATAGGTTTCTCTTGTCCTCATTTCCATCAAAGTAACCGTCATAATGAATGGATCATTCTCTCCCATTTCCACCCCCTTTAATTTGCTGCCACTATGCAACATCTGTTCTCCCCACTGCCCCCTGGACACCTTTCAGCATTCCAGAGGAATAGTTTCCCTGTGGCACCATGCTACACTCCTCAATCACACCCAACATACCCAACAACATCTTCCCTTCTCATGGTATCTTTCCATGCAAATGAGTAGATGCAGCACTTGTCCTTTTACCGCCTCTGTCTTACCTTCCCAGGCCCCAGACATTTTTTCCAGCAGTTCATGGGGACATACAATGGTATGTATTATATTTGCTGTTCACATTGGAGTCTGTTTTACATTGGGGCAATCATACTTTGGGATGACTCCAATCAGTCTGCAAGCATGACCCCAGTTTCCTTTCATCCACCATTTTGATTCTGTACCCGGACCTCATGCTGCCTTCTGAGACCTCAGCCTCATGCATTGTTTTAGGGACAATGTATATCAGATTGAAGAATAACACCTCATCTACTGATCAGGCAACCCAGCCTTCCAGAATCAATACGTAATTCAACAATTTCAGATCGTAATCGCCGGAACCATTTTTTGTCCTTTTATTTGCAAGTTTCAATTCTAATCTTGCTTTTCCTTCTTGACAACTGTTGATTATCATTATGCCACCTCCTCTAGAAGTGTCTTTTGTTACTTCACGTGTCCCTTTACTACTCCCTTCATCCCTGCAGAACCAGTGCTTGTTACTTAACCGCATCTGTCTTTCAGCAAGGTTATGGACCTAGTTCATGTTTGATGTTCCTTCCACTTCACTGCCTTAAAACCTATTACATTATTAACTTTGGCTTCCTGGTGAAGGGTTATTGGTCTGAAGCATTAACCCTGATTCTCCCTTCACAGGTTTCCTGATCTGCTGAACACTTCTAGCACTCTCTATTTTTATTTCAGGTTTCCAGCACCCACATTGTTTAGCCTTTTAGTTACTTTAATGGATCAAGTTGTAGCTTTCCCATGATACAAGTGCACATGGACATGCCATGCACTTAGTTTCTTCTGATTTAATATGAATGACTCATAATGCAATTGATCAGACCAGATAAGAACTAACTCTGCTGCTCCAGAATTGGCTGTTTCCCTGGAAAAGTCATCAGCAAAACTTGTGGCTTTGCATCAAAGCTAGTGGAAAATTGTAAACCAGTGGGAATCAAACTGCAGAATCAAGTTATTGACTTGTCCACAGTATTATAAGTATTCCCAAAGTTGGTTTGTTGACCTAAAGGCTTGACGGCTGCTATTCTGCAAGCAATTGCAAAGTGACAGAAATAACGTGGTATCAGCAGTAAAATGGAAGAAAAGTGTTCCATATGTACAATAGAAAAAGACCAGAGGCCTCGGTGCTAACTACAATTGATCTTCAGTTTCTGCTGACTGCCATAAATTTTAAGAATGAATCAGAAGATCACAGCTGAATTATAGCAATACTTGCTGCAGTATCCTTTATTCAACACAATATTTATAAATGAATAGTGACACTAATCTGATTGACAAATAGCTATGCTACCCAAACTCAATATGTGTTTATCGCAATTCAGCATTTATTTATCAAATATTTCACCTGGGTCAATCGGAAATGCTCTTCTTTGGGTCAAACCTCTTGTTGATCTTGGCAGTCCCTATGGATTGAGGATGACTTACTGCCACTTTGTTGTTGTGGTTCCTGAGCTGATTAATAGTCCAATATTGGATTTGCAAACCTTGCCGCAGGTGGTGCAGCTGGTGCTTCCTAAAGCAAATGGGTGGGATGCTATAGATTCCACGCACTCCCCCTACTTGGTCTTCATCTCGGCCTGTCAGAGACATCCAGAATGTTTGGTTCCTTTGTGGATGCTTCTTGTACAAATTACGGGTTTCGGATGAGAGATTCCCATGAGTTGGTGAGGACATTGAATGTTTTAGGGAGGCTTTGTGAATGTACTTGAAGTGTTTTCCCCACATAACTGTGTGTCATGATGATGTTATGAATAGACAATTTGTTTTTAAAGTCTTGTTTCAGGCATGGAGACAATGTGGCCATCTAATGTAGTTGATTGACCACACCCAGTGCCTTGACAATGGGGAGGTTGGTCTGAGAAAGGTCATGTGGATGTGCATGTGGATT
The DNA here is from genome assembly GCF_004010195.1 of Chiloscyllium plagiosum. NCBI lineage: Eukaryota > Metazoa > Chordata > Chondrichthyes > Orectolobiformes > Hemiscylliidae > Chiloscyllium > Chiloscyllium plagiosum. The sequence goes on along the minus strand of NC_057729.1, from coordinate 36,712,148 downwards.
TGAAGGATTTTGTAGAATATTGCTTGTGGTTTTTCTAGAATGGCTTGAGTTATCTGTTGACCGGCTCCACCATTTCCCCTCCACCCCTTCCAGGCTTCTTGTCCTAAAGACTAGATAAACCAAGGAACTCTCCAATAGAAAGAAAGTCTCCAAGCCAGTTGTGATATAAGGTGTTTAATTTGCATATATTATTAATATCATTCTTGCAATTTGTATTTTAAAATAAGTGTAAGTGGCTGTCGGTTACTTTTGTGAAGGGCTTTCTTTTAAGAAGAAGCTCAAAGAGTTCAGAAATACAGAATTTTGTCAAAAAAACAGATGACTGCAAATCCTTAAAGTTTTAACAGAAAGATGTCTGTGTTGGGTTATGTCAGGTACAGTAATCATCTCAGACCATTAACTTTGTCTTAAACTCAAAAGAATCTAAGAAGAACTTTTCTTCAATTTCAATTCTGGAAACACTAGTAGAGAGAGTAGCTTTTTACTTGTCATTTCTACTAGGTATAACATACAGTAAAAGAGGGTGCTACATGGACAGCATAAACTGCACAATCGAACACGGCATAAAGTGCACAAGAAGTGCAAAACACACAAGTTACAGTGTAATAGAAGAATAATAAATAATAGACATTTTTCTAGCAGCAATTCAAAGTTGTGCAAAGAATTTCAGATGGGAAAGAGTCCGATCATTCTGTGTTAAGGAGTCTGATGTTTTGGGGGAAGAAACTGTTGCACAGTCTGGCCATGAAAAACTGAATGCTCCGGTATCTTCTGCCAGATGGCAGGAGGGCGAATAGTTTGAGTGAGGGCTGTGTGTGGGGTCTTCCACAATGTTGCTAGCTTTGTGGATGCAGCGTGTGGTGTAAATGTCTGTAATGGAGGGAAGAGACCCCGAAGATCCTCTCAGCTGTCCTCACTATCCATTGTAGGGTCTTACGATCTGAGATAGTGCAATTCCCGAAACAGCCAGTGATGCAGCAGGTCAGGTACTCTCAATGAAGCCTCTGCAGAATGTGGTGAGGATGTTGGGGGTGGGAGGGGGGAGTTGGTTAGGCTTTCCTCAGCCTGCACAGGAAGTTGAGATGCTGCTGGGATTTCTTGCCTATGGAGCTGGTGTTGAGGGTCCAGGTGAGATTCTCCACCAGATGTACGCCAAGAAATTCAGTGCTCTTTACGATCTCCACGGGAGAGCCGTTGATGACCAGTGGAGAGTGATTGCTCCATGCCCTCCTGAAGTCAACAACCATCTCTGTCGTCTTGTTCACATTCAGAGACAGGTTCTTGGCTCTGCACTAGTCCATTAGCCGCTGAACCTTTTCTCTGTATACTGACTCGCCGTTTGTGCTGATGAGACTCACTACAGTCGTATCAAGAGCGAACTTGATGATGTGTTTCAACCTGTGCATTGCTACACAATCGTGTGTCAGCAGGGTGAACAGCAGGGGACAACCCTGGGAGGCCCCCATGCTCAGTGTGGTGGTGTTGGAGATGCTATTCCCAATCCAGATTGACTGAGGTCTCCCAGTCAGGAAATTCACTTAGAAAGGGAAGTATTCAGGTCCAGCAGTCTCAGCTTTTCAATCAGGTCTTGAGTTTAGAAGTAAACTTTGTTTCTCTGTAAGAAAAATAAGTTCAGGATGAATCAGGGAGCTGGTTCATCTAAAGTTATTTGCGACTTCACTTACAATGCAGGTACTCCTGGAGATTGTGCTTATGAAAAGGGTAAAATTATCTTCAGCCTTTAGCATGATATTGTCAACAGTTAAAATAAAAGGGGCATAGTCAAAATTTGGTATTGGTTAATGTCTTTCTTAAACCGATAGTAGTCCGTCATTGCCAGCCGGTTTTCAAGAACAGTCTGTGGTTCAATAAAGGTTGTGTTCAGAATATGGCACAGATCACAGCCATCAGCACACAACAATTCCCATTTCACCACCTCCGATACAGGTTGAAGAGATTATCATGTGTTCTGAACTGCACGTGCATTTCATTAACATTTTCATTAAATGCTCAGAAAAAATGATAGCAAAGAATATAGGGACCATGACATGCTCCTGCCTCACACCATGTCTGACATCAAAAGGGATAGTGGATTTACAACAATTAGTCTTTCTGACCAGCATTCCATTGTGAATTCCATTTTTTAACAAAGGATCCAAGAAGTTCCACAAAGCCTCACTGTTGACCTGGTCAGCAGAGGAACACTAGGATCTTATTTGTTGCTCGCAGCATTTTTTTTTATTTACCAAAGGATAACGTGGCAAGTATTGCAGGGACAATGAGGAGATAAAATGAACAGAGCACCATCTACTGGAGTAACAGTCTGCATGTTCATTATCTACAAAGCATTAACCAATTTGGAAACATTCTTGACCATTCACTGATGGGTTAGGACAAGTTGAGGGAGAGTTTTGAATCAGGCTTGACAAGTCAGTAGCATCAAGTCCATTGCTGTGTACAAGTAACTTAAAGGTTATGTGGAAGGAATTTGATCACGCTGTAATAGAAGAATCAGCTCAGCAGAAACTGTAGTTATCATTCTCTAAGACTGAACTGGGATCAAATCAGAGATGTCTAAATATCTCAATCAAAAGTAACAAAAAGATGGGGTACTGGGCTAATGGTCGGACACTTGGTAGTGTGGATGAGCAGAGGGATCTTGGTGTCCATGTACACAGATCTCTGAAAGTTGCCACCCAGGTAAATAGTGCGGTAATGAAGGCATATGGCGTACTGGCTTTTATTGGTAGAGGAATTGAGTTCCGGAGTCCTGAGGTCGTGTTGCAGTTGTATAAGACTCTGGTGCGGCCGCATCTGGAGTATTGTGTGCAGTTTTGGTTGCCATACTATAGGAAGGATGTGGAGGCCCTGGAATGGGTGCAGAGGAGGTTTACCAGGATGTTGCCTGGTATGGTAGGAAGATCGTATGAGGAAAGGCTGAGGCACTTGGGGTTGTTTTCATTGGAGGAGAAAAGAAGGTTTAGGGGTGACTTGATAGAGGTGTACAAGATGATTAGGGGTTTAGATAGGGTTGACCATGAGAACCTTTTTCCACGTATGGAGTCAGCTATTACGACAGGGCATAGCTTTAAATTAAGGGGTGGTAGGTATAGGACAGATGTTAGGGATAGATTCTTTACTCAGCGAGTCGTGAGTTCATGGAATGCCCTGCCAGTAGCAGTGGTGGACTCTCCCTCATTATGGGAATTTAAATGGGCATTGGATAGGCATATGAAGGATAGTGGGCTAGTGTAGGTTAGGTGGGCTTGGATCGGCGCAACATCGAGGGCCAAAGGGCCTGTACTACGCTGTATTCTTCTATGTTCTATGTTCTACTACTTTGCCTTTTGAGATGAGCTAACTGTCCAAGTGGAATTGATATTCAGGGGACAAGAACTTGAGTTACGAGCTGGATTGATTTGTAGACAATTGATGTCGGAAGGTCATATACCCCACATCAACTTAGAAGGTTGTACCTGCAGAGTCTGTGACAGCTTGGAGTGACTAAGGATGTGACAGAACTTAAACAGTGAAACACATAATATCAGTTTGGCTCATTCCACTTCTTCAAGCATGCATAATTGTGATGAATTCTTGAATCTTAATGCGCAGTTGAAGACTTGTCATACTGCAGGAATCAGTAGTTGATATACGCTGATGAGGTACCTATAAACAGATCTCCAGCAGTTCTTTGAACCATCAAAAGACTTTAAAACAAATATCAATTGCAACACACAAACGTCTTGCAGAATCAGACACCAATCACAGCTCATATGTCTGGAAGAAATTGTAAAAACCCCTACCTTAATTGAAGGGCCTCTTGTCTTTTTAGTATCTCCTTGAATTTATATGTTTAGCTTTGGTTAAATTTCAGTATTTCACCACGCTTGATTTTTATTAACTCTGAAATATCTAAACTATATATTTCTCTTACGAAGGGGAAGATACATTGGGTGCTCACATGTATGGCATCAGTGTCATCAGGTGATTCCTTTAATCTCTCTCTCTCTCATTCTCCTATATGTGTTGTCTGGTGAAGCTGCAAACCTGTGAGCTCTACTGATTCTGAAGCTACTGCAGGTTCAATTGTTATTTGTATTTTACATGTTTAACTCTTTCAAACAACCTAAGGCTGAGAGCCCCATTTGCAGAGGTTAAATTCTCTACACTATCGAAGTAGGCCCTTCGACCCAACAAATCCACACCGACCCTCCGAAGAGTAACCCACCTAGACCCATTCCCTATCCTATATTTAACCCTGAGAAATGCACCTAACACTATGGGCAATTTAGCATGACCAATTCACCTGATCTTTGGGTTGGGGAAAGAAACAAGAGCACCTGGACGAAACCCATGTAGTCACAGGGAGAATATGCAACTCCATATAGACAGTTGCCTGAGGCTGGAATCGAACACGGGTCCCCGGTACTGTGAGGCTATAGTGCTAACTACTAAGCCACCGTGCCACCCAGTCTAAGGGCTAACAATAGCAGTACAGAAAGACCATTACATTTTGGATGTGTTGATATTTTTTGCTAACATTAAACGTATGCCATATTGAGGAGATGCAGAGAATTGGGACTAATTGTGTGGCTTATTGGAGAGCTGGCACATGGGTGTGATGGACTGAATAATGTCCTTCTCCATGTAAAGTTCTATGATAATGTCTGTTGAAGAAGGCATGTTGACCAGTAATCCTTGAGACTTCTCTGCTTCTTCTTCTTCTTTTCCAAGTACATGTCCATTTATATCGGTGTCAGGTCCCACTTCCATTGGAGTCAAAATATTCTGGCCGCATGTCCCACACTAGAGACTTGAGCAAAAGGCCCTGGCTGTCACCGCAGTGTAGAAATAAAGGAGTACTCTCACTGGGTATTCATAGTGGGTGCTTTCAATGGGTGCTGAGAGTGAGTACTTATGTGGGCCCTTATCTTAAGCTGCTGAGTTATGTGGGCCCTATCAGAAGCAGCTGGCAATGCTATGCACACTGCTGGGAATCAAAGAATCATAGAACCAGATAGTATAGTAGAATGCCCTTCAGCCCATCAAGTCTGTATTGAAAAAACTACTACATTTACTAGTCCCACTTTCTCACACTAGGCCCATAGACTTAATTGTTATTATACTTCAAATACTCTTCCAAATACTTTTAAATGTTGTGAGGTCCCTGCCTCAACCCAAGCAGTGCATTCCAGAACCCCACCATCTCTGGGTGAAACTTTCCTTCCTCAAACTCCCTCTTGCTTTCCATTTTAAAATTACGCCCCTCCATCACCAACCTCAAGTTTTGAAAAAAAAAATGTTTTAAAAAAAGCAAAGTAATACTTGAAAGTGACTATATTGGTTTTACTGGAGCACTGTTCTGAGATATACAAAAGAAGTCAGACCAGTATGTATCATTCACAAGTTTTAAAAGGTTTTTCCTCTTAGGAATTCCTACGTTACGATAATAACTCCAGTTCAGAAAGTACCTCACCAAAGGGCTTTGGATGTTCTTCTTTTACAGTGCCATCAAAACTGTTTCGAATATATTCACCCAATGTGGAGCACCATTCAACAAAGTTAAGAGAATATTGAGCTGCTGAGTAGACACATTAGAATAAAAGTCAGAGGAATCAACATCTGGTCAACCCATATCTGGCCTGTGAATGCTATCCCTTCCAAAATTGGAGAATAGTCCCCTAAAATGCATTATACTAAAAGTTAGAACCTGCTGGTTTTGATCTTTGTTTTTCGTGTATTCATCACTGACTTCCTTCATAGCTGGTCTGTTCTTTCCTCCTGCAGATATGTTGCCTGTTTATTTTCGTCTAGTGATGGGGCTGCACGCTGAAAGCTTTTGATTTCAAATCAACGTGTTGGACAATAACCTGGTGTTGTGAGACTTCTGACTTTGATCACTCCAGTCCGACACCAACATCTCCACATCCTGCTTATTTTCAACAAGTTTTCCAATTCATGCATCTGGCACCACCTGGTGGTTGTGTATCATTCTTTTTAAACTCCATATGAAAATTTCAAGCTAGAAATTCTGCCAAAGCAAGTAAACTTGCCACAATCTTACCAGATGATAGGGCTGCCTCTCTACCAAATAAAGAGATAACTGGTGATGGTTTAACCAGAGGATCACCCTGCCTCAAGTGAGGAGAGAGGTTGAAAAAGGGAATCCTTCACGGTAACTTCAGCAAGTAGGGAAATTTAACCTATGCTGTTGAGGTTCATCTGAATTACAGACTAGCATGTCAGAATGCATTAAACATCTTCATTTGCTCAATGGCAATGTAAGAGTTTCACTTTGCAACTTCAGTCAAATCATTTTCACAGAAGAAAACAAAGAAACTCTAACTTATAATTTATAATAGAAAGAGTGCAGCTACATACAATGGTCTGTATACTGTTACCCACAAGTCAGGTCCTTTCTTGTATGATTCTCAGTGGTGAAGCAGTGAGAAACCAAGTCTATTGAGCTACAACAACAAAACATCAAACTCACTAAACTATCTGAACCCTGAGACCACCATGCCAAATTCAGTTTTGAATGGCCTCAAGTTGTTCAAAGCTGGAATGTGAAGACAGGCCAGGAGTGCATGGGTAACAGGGTCAAAACAATGACTGCAGATGCTGGAAACCAGATTCTGGAGTAGAGTGGTGCTGGAAAAGCACAGCAGTTCAGGCAGCATTCAAGGAGCAAGAAAATCAACGTTTCGGGCAAAAGCCCTTCATCAGGAATACAGGTAGAGTGCCTGAAGGGTGGAGAGATAAATGGGAGGAGAGGGGGGGTGGGGAGAAAGTAGTAGAGAGTACAATAGGTGAGTGGGGGTGA
>NC_057729.1:36702348-36705247 GCF_004010195.1 Chiloscyllium plagiosum | reverse complement strand
GTGTCGGGTGGTGAGGGAGCGGCAGTGAAGGAGGCCCAGGACCTCCATGTCCTCAGCTGAGTGGGAGGGGGAGTTGAAATGTTGGGCCACAGGGCGGTGTGGTTGATTGGTTTTGGGTGTCCCAGAGATGTTCCCTAAAGCTCTCTGGTAGGAGGCGTCCAGTCTCCCCAATGTAGAGGAGACCGCATCATGAGCGACAGATACTATAAATGATATTGGTTGATGTGCAGGTAAAACTTTGATGGATGTGGAACACTCCTTTAGGGCCTTGGATGGAGGTGAGGGAGGAGGTGTGGCGCAGGTTTCTCCTAGGATGCTGCCTGAACTGCTGTGCTTTTCCAGCACCACTCCGTGCATGGGTAACAGTCAAATCTAAAGGTAACAAAGGCATGAATGAGAGGTTCAGAAGGTAAAGCAGGATTGAAGTTTAGTGACGTTATAAAGTACGAAATGGTGGTTTTATATGCTGCAGATATGTGGTAGGATTGCGGTCTTGTATTCAGATATGAGTCTAATGTTGCAAACAATGTGATTCAGCCCCCAGACAGTTCCCAAGGAGAAAGGTGGAGTGGTTAGTGAGGACATGGAGTTTGTGACAGAGACTGAAGACAGTAGCTGCTGTAACCAGAGATCATAGATTTAGAGTCACTGATGAAAAATTTAGAGGGAAGATGAGGAGGATTCATTTCACTTAAACAATTGCCAATATCTGAAACACTCTGCCTGAATAGATGAGGAATCCTAATTCCAAAAGTAATTTGACGAGAGAGTTGAATAGGTTCTTAAGGGTTGAAGACCATATGGACGAAAGGAAGCAACGTGCAAATCGTTTCCTTCCGTGCAGTAAACTTCTATGTGATTCAATGTTTCTATTCCCAATTGCTCGAGAGAGAAAAGAGACTGATGATTAAATGATCCACTACAACTGAAGTGATGAGATCACATGTAATGCACACAACTCTGGAGCACAACACATTTAAGACCACAGTGTGAATTGGTATGAAACATCTTGTTGGTATCATATTATTATGGAATGTGACCTTAAGGCACTATGAAATCATCCATAGACTGAATAAATTTTGCTTAATGTATAATACTGTTATCCAGAATAGCAAAAACTCTCATTCAAGAAATAGCAGCAATTGCTCAGTTTGGAAATGAAAGAAAGTGCATGATATTATTGCACATCGTATTGTCACAGCATTTGCAAGAAATAGCTAGCAGAACTAGAGTCTCATGTGTATTGATATATATTCAATTTCATAATATGGGACAAAAGAAGGGTTTACACCATTCAAGCACTGATTTAAAGAGACATTAAAAAAAAACCTTTCACACATGGAAGTTGGAATGTGAACTTCTTTTCCAAGAGCTATTGTTGAAGGGGAATCTATAAATTCTTTAAAAAAGATTTAGTTGCAGAGAAAAAGAGAATATTAAAGCGTATTAAGAATGTAACAACAATGGATTAGAAACTATTCTTCCCCAGAAATGTTAGCTGATTTTCTTTGGACGCTCCTTCTAAGCAAAAACTGCCTGAAAGCATCGGTCAGAATTTTGTACAGGCCCCATGCTGTGATGGATGTCTAGCCAGCCAAAGAGAATGCGAATGCATAAGAGTAGTCATTTTGCACATATTTCAAACAAGGCCAGGTGTGTTCAGTTCAATATCTGACATTTAAAGAAGACATTGTGAACACTGGTTTTAGCAAACTCCTTTGATGTCACCAAATATCAGAAGAAATGTTTCTTGAAACATTATAATAACTAGCGAAACAGACAGCAAATGGCTGGAGGAGAGAAATTAACTCTCAGCTCATGCTTTTCATGAAGTAAAAAGCTTACTGACAGTAGACTAGCCTAAGAAGACGATGCTAATTGAACTCATTTCTCTTGACATAATAAGTCTATGTTTTGTTTGCATTTTTAGACTGCATAATGAAGAAATTTATAGTTCAAACCAAACCTCTTACCTAATGTTAAAGTGGTCCACTTTCAAAGAGATCAGAATCATAGAATGGTTACAACTCTAAAGGAGGCTATACAACCCATCATATATGTGACAACTCTTTTCAAGTGCAAATCAGCTCATTCCACTATTGCCTCAAATCTCTATCTGTCCTCCCCCACCCAGAATTTGGAAGCTGACCATTTATTTTCATCCAAGTATTGCTTTTCCACCCATGAGCTGTTTTCTCCTTTGGCTTCTTGCTAGTTGGCTCACCAGGTGAGAAACAGCCTATGATTGCTCAAGCAGCTCTAATATTTTGAAAATATACTTACCTGTTCTTCCATATTTGCACAAGGTCATGGCACCAGGGAAGAATTATTTTTCAAACTTTAGTTTAAATTCAAAAGTGTCAAGTCAATTCCGAATGGTTAGAGTGTTGCCATGAGGATTGCACAATTGTTCCACTTGCTTTTCACTCAAGTTGATGTCAGTCCTTCTATCAATGGGAAGCTTCCTCTTTCTATTCTGTACAAACTGTCAATGATTGTGAATACCTCTATCAAATCTCACCTGAATCGTCTCTTCTCCGGGGAGAGCAGTGACAACTTCTCCAGTCTGGACCACAAGACAGGGGAATATAGCCGACCGACTCCCACAGCCACCTGGATTACACCTCCTCCCACCCTGCTCCCTGTAAAAACCCATATTCCCAATTCCTTCGCCTCATCTGCTCCCAGGAGGACAAATTCCACTACCGAACAACCCAAATGACCTCCTTCATCAAAGACCGCAATTTCCCCTCCAACGTGGTCGACGATGCTCTCCACCGCATCTCCACTTCCCGCACCTCCGCCCTTGAACCCTGCCCCTCCAATCGCCACCAGGACAGAACTCCACTAGTCCTCACCTACCACCCCACCAAGCTCCGGATACATCGTACCATCCTTC
>NC_057729.1:36700362-36701918 GCF_004010195.1 Chiloscyllium plagiosum | reverse complement strand
CCACCTTTTGTATTCCCAGCGCCCCTCCCCCCAAATTCCCTCCCCCCTACCTTTTATCTCAGCCCGCCTGGCACAACAGCCTCATTCCTGAAGGGCTTATGCCCGAAACGTCGATTCTCCTGCTCCTCGGATGCTGCCTGGCCTGCTGTGTTTTTCCAGCATCACGTTTTTCAACTCTGGTCTCCAGCATCTGCAGTCCTCACTTTCTCCTATCTAAAATCTACCTCAATTTGACCTGCGTATTTTTTATTAACATTGTTCTTTCCTAGTTGGACTGAATTAATAAACATCACATTACATTGACTGCTCTCACATGCACACCTAATATTCCTTGACCAGCTTAGGAGTCTGGTGACTCAATGTTCAGAATTCAGCATGTTTTAGATTCTGGTGATTTCAGCTACCAGTGGTTCTTGCTGTCTGGTTATCTTGAGCTTGCTAAATTCCTGCTTCAGCCATTAAATGCACAAAATGTGATAGAACTTAAAGAGGCTCATTCCAAATTGCTTAGTCTGGAGCTCAGGTGGTCACAGGGTACAAAAATTGGCATCAGCATTTTGTTTTGATGGGCAAAAAAATAAAATGATCAGATAAAAATATTCTGTCTAGATTATGACTCCAGTAATCCTTGTTGGACAAGGCAGACAAGTGAATACTTGCTGAAAAGATGATAGAGTTTTGTTTCATCTTTCCCATTTCTGAAAAATCTGCCAACACTCACCATCTAGACTCACATTTGAAATGTCTTATTAGGATGAGGTGTTGAATAATAAGCTGGAACATGTGAAATGGTATCCCAAAATGGGTCACTGAAACCAAAAGAAAAACAAAAAAGGAAAGAACAAATATTCTTTTCAAAGGATTCTGAGGAAGAGTCATAACAGACTTCAAACGCTCACTCTGTTTCTCTCTTCACAGATGCTGCCAGACTTGAAGTTTCTCCAGCATTTATTTTTGTTTCCTGTCAATACAATTGTACAGAAAAGAAAAAAAATCTTTTTAAGAGCACTAGAACAGAAATGTTTCTCAGAAGTTAAAAGCTCAAAGAAAGCACAAGGGGTATTCATTGAAATACCAACACATTTCAAACTGGGATAGCGTAACAATCGTTTTTTTCTGCTTTGTAGTTTTGCTAAGTCAATATCAATGTTGCAGACAAGGCTGATGGTGGATTTTAAACTTCCCTGTCCACTATTGCAAATGAAAGAGGATTTCAGAAAGCAAGGCAGAGAAAAAAAAACATGTCAATTTCCAATGCAGCTAAGATTAAGGAAGAGAGTGATCCACTTCTGGAAATGGGGGCTTAATTTTAGAGTCAAAGTTCTGGACTCCTGATTCAAACATGCCCATGACTTCAGCTTTGGGCTCATTAGCACTCAATTTCAAGCCAATTAGCTGTAGACAGTATCATGGTCACATACTTGAGCAAATTTATTTCACTTTTCAAGGTTTTTTTTAAAATGGTATCATGACCCAGATGGGAGAAATGCACTTGTAGCCAAACTACACCCATGGGTCATCACAAATGTACAAATTATTAACTGAATCACAAAAAA
>NC_057729.1:36685886-36698774 GCF_004010195.1 Chiloscyllium plagiosum | reverse complement strand
CTGTGCTTTTCCAGCACCACTCTAATCTTGACTCCAGGCAATTGAATACCTTGTCACCAATGGAGGGAAGGATGGATTTTCTTCCTGCTCGTGCATGATTACTGTTGGGGTGGAATGACTAAATGAATCACTCAACTCCAGGTCCTCTTCATTATCAAAGAGTTTTATTATTGTGCAGCCACAGGGAGAGCGCCTCTGGCAGTTCAGGAACTTCTCCAGCAAACAAAGGGAAATATACACTTGCTATACATTTGCTGTTCGCCTACATTTGGCTGTTACAAATCAATCATGTTATTAATTGATTATATACACATCCAATCAAGTTCATTATGTTACTGTGTGATCAGAACATGTACAGCTTTCAGCCAACTCATGATCTCATTATGTTTACAAGATCCCCTATCAATTACCCTTGAGCCTTCATGACATCTTAAACATATTCCAGCACTGCATATTGATAAGGGGAAGTCTCTTCAATCTGCCTTAGATTGAGTTTTCTGGAAAAAAAGTTATATCCCATAATGGCTGTAAATTTAAAACTCCATTTTGATGTTCAATAGGTGGCTATATTTTGTTATACTACTTTGGTATAGAAAAGAATACGTTACTATAGGTAGCTCCAACAAGCAGCTATATCTGTTTCTGTGTAACAGCCAGTTTTATATATATTTTACAAGATCCTCTGTGCGTTTTTTTTGTCGAGTTACCTTGGATATATTCCCTCTATAAAGGCATCTAATGGCTCTGGCTTATAATTTGATTTGAAACAGCAGACTATAGAAACTCCTGTTTCAGCTAAAAGTCTTTCCCACCCATTTTATATCACTTAGTCATTTTATGCTGCTTAAGCTCTGGGCAATCTTAACAGTTACCATTGGAGTCCCCCAAAGCGTGGAAGACCATTGAGAAATTGTAAATGTCAGAGGTTACAAGTATGCATGGACGTGTGTTAGTGGCAGATAGTTTGTTGTAGAGATGTAGGATGGGAAAAAAAATTTGAACAGCAAGGATTTTTCAGTGGAAACATGATTGAGCAAGAACAAAGTGGAGTTCATAGACATGTAGAGGATAATATGGAGTTGGAATTACACAACCTCTGCAATGAACAAGATGCCAAGCCTAAACATTAATTTAGTGTTGATACAAAGCTCCATACAGTCTGACTAGCTCCAGATAGTGGCAGGATAGGAGGGTGGAATTGGTAGCAAATTGGAATAAAGATAAGCAACCCAGTTGTCACACCAGACCATTGTTTTGGTTTGCAAATAATTACAAGTTCACTGCTTCTCTAGAAGAGAGGTTAGGGCATTTTAACTACAAACCTTATTTTAATTCTGCCAGTTGATGTGTTCTCTGTTGGAAGGGAAAAAAAAAACACACCCTGAAACAGTTTACTGAAGCCAAGCTAAGCCACGCTAAAAGGGGACAAGTAGTAAAAGCTTTTCCTCTTGCCTCATCAGCACTAGAATGCAGCAAATGGACATTAAAAAAATTTCCCATTGATCATTGACAGTAGGCAGCATGCCAAGCATGCTCAGCCAGTTCATGCTTGCAAGCCTCAGAACAACATGTCTACCATTGAATGTCATTCTCCTAATGGACAGCATTTATTAAATCATCCAGACTGTGCTAAGAGTTACACCAGAAACTAAACTAAGAAAATTACTTGGGCTTGGCATGTGATGTGTTTATGGGCGCCAGAAGCAGTATATATATTAACATACAGGACCCTGTTTGATGGAGGCAAAAGAAATTTTTAATTACATTTCACACTGGGAAATAAAAGACATAAAAATTCGCAATATCTGCTGCATTTGCATGGCAAACCCTTGACAATCAGATTCTATTCTTCTGCTCTGAGATCTGAGTGACATTGAACTGCACCTCCATGTGAATGATGGTCCAACCAAATCAGCACCCTAATCTCATGCTGTATAAACTGGTGTCCTTTCAACAAGGAGTTTTCTTACATCCAGATTATAAAAGGTTCAAGGTAATAGTCAGGAAGTTTAAATTGCAGTCAGCTTTCAGTAATGCGATTGAAAACATACATTATTCTGTGCAGCTGTATCTTGACCTTACCATCTGCTTATTTCAACAGGTTAAAATCTCATGCAGCTTAAGGGCAGGTAAGTAACCTGAGTAATTTGAACTGTCCACCAAGATAGAGCTAAAACTATCTTTGATATTTTGACCTCAAAGTTTAGTTAGGGGTAAAACAATTCATTCAGACATCATTGTTGGAGAACTAGTCTGTCAACATAGGGGCAGTGAAAGGATCAAGAGAAAGAGTAGATGGTAGAAGTGGATGCAAAGGGATGCTACAAATATATTAAGGACAAATGGATAACTAGGAAGAGAATAGGGCCCCTTAAAGATCAGCAAAGCTACCTATGTGTGGAAAACTACAGGAGATGGGCCAAATACTCAATGAGTATTTTGCATCAGTGTTAACTGTGGCGAAGGGTATGGAAGATAGAGAATACGGGTAAATAGACAACGACAGCTTGAAAAATGTCCATTTTACAGAGGAGGAGGTGCTGAATGTCTTATAACGCATAAAGGTGGAGGAGTCATCATGACCTGATCAGGTGTAACCAAAAACACTGTGGGAAGCTCAGGAAGTGATTGTTTTACCCCTTGCTGAGATATTTGTATCATCAATAGCCACAGGTGCTGTAAGAATGGAGGTTGGCTAATGTGGTGCCGCAATTTAGGAAAGGTGGTAAGGACAAGCCAGGGAACTTTCAACTGGTGAGCCTTATCAGTGGTGAGCAAGTTGTTGGAGGGAATCCTGAGGGACAGAATTTACATGTATTTTGAAAAGCAAGGACTGATTAAGGATAATCAACACGGTTTTGTGCATGGGAAATCATGTCTTACAAACTTGATTCAGTTTTTTGAAGAATTAGTGAAGAGGATTGATGAGGGCAGAGCAGTGGATGTGATCTATATGGACTTCAGTAAGGCGTTTGGCAAGGTTCCTCATGGTAGATTGATTAGCAAGGTTAGATTAGTGTTAGAATGGAGGGAGAACTGGACAATTGGATATAGAACTGGCTCGAGTGTAGAAGACAGAGTGGTGGTGGAGGGTTGCTTTTCACACTGGAGTCCTGTGACCAGTGGTGTACCACAAGGAATGATACTGGGTCCACTGCTTTTTGTCAATTATATAAATGATTTGAATGTGAAATTAGGAGACATGGTTAGTAAGTTTGCAGGTGATGCCAAAATTGGAGGTGTAGTGGACAACCAAGAAGGTTATCCTAAGATACAATGGGATCTTGATCAGATGGGCCAATAGGCCAAGGAGCAGCAGATGGAGTTTAATTGAGATATGTGAGATCTGCATTTTGGAAAGGTAAATCAGAGCAGGATTTATACACTTAATGCTAAGGTCTTGAGGAGTGTTGCTGAACAAGGAGACCTTGGGGTGCAGGTTCATTCCTTGAAAGTAGAGTCCCAGGTAGACAGGATAGTGAAGAAAGTGTTTGGTATGCTTGCCTTTGTCAGTGCAATTGTAGGAGTTGGGAGGTCATCTTGAGGATATTGGTTAGGCCACTTTTGGAATACTGCATGTAATTCTGGACTCCCTGCTATAGGAAGGATGTTGGGAAACTTGAAAGGGTTCAGAAGAATATTTACAAGGATGTTGCCAGGGTTGGAGGGTTTGAGTTATAGGAAAGGCTGAATAGACTGTGGCTATTTTCCCTGGAATGTCAGAGACTGAGGTTTGACCTTATGGAGGTCTTTAAATAATGAGGGGCATAGATAGGGTGAATAGATAAGGTCTTTTCCCTGGAGAAAGGCGAGGACTGCAGATGCTACAGAGTCAGCATTGAAAAGTATGGCACTGGAAAAGCACAGCAGGTCAGGCAGCATCTGAGGAGCAGGAGATTCAACGTTTCGAACATAAGCCCTTCATCAGGAATGTGGAGGGGGAAGGGACCTGAGATATAAATAGAAGGTGGGGGTGGGGGCAAAAAGTGTAACTGGGAAGGCAATTGGTAGATACAGGTTGAGGTGATGCTGATAGGTGGAGAGGAAGATGGACAGATAGGACAGGTCAAAAGGGCAGTGCCAATTTAGAGGATTGGATCTGGGATGAGGTGTGGGTGGGGAGATTTGGAAACTAATGAAGTTGATGTAGATGCCATATGGTTCAAGGGCCCCAAGGCAGAAGATGAGGCATTCTTCCTTCAATTGTGGGGTAGCTAGGATTTCACGGTGGAGGAGGCCCAGAATTTGCATGTCCTTGGGAGTGGGAGGGGGGAGTTGAAGTGGGCGATGGGATTATTTAGTGCATGTGTCCCAGAAATGTTTCCCGAAATGCTCCGCGAGTTGGCATCCTGTATCCCCAATGTAAAGGAGACCACATTGACAGCAACAGACACAGTAGATGAGATGGGCAGGAAAACCTGTGCCACATGTGAAAAGATCCTCTTTCCCGGAGTTCAAAACTAGAGTGCATAGGTTTAAGGTCAGAGGGGAAAGACTTAAGAGGAATCTAAGGGGAAACATTTTCATGCAGAAAGGGTGCGAGTGTGGAATAAGCTGCCAGAGGAAGTGGTGAAGGCTGTTACAATTACAACATTTAAAAGGCATCTAGGTGCATCTATGAATAGCAAGGGTTTAGGGGGATAAGAGCTAAATGCTGGCAAATGGAACTAGATTTATTTTGGATATCTGGTTGGCATGGATGAGTTGGACCGAATGTCTGTTTCCGCGCTGTATATCTCTATGACTATGACTCTATGTAGAAACTAAGCCAAGTCTGCAGATATGCCATCATAGTGCGACAGTGAATGAGTGAGACCAAGGGTCACAAAGGAATCTCTGGGGATTTTGAGCTGACAGCAGGGATAAGATGATGCGTCATTGCTAAAGGTAGAACAAGGCAAGACATTGTCAGTAAAAGATGTGTCTGTCATCTGGATAGAGCATAGACAGAAGACAAAAAGTCTAATTCACATCTGTCAGTCACGAAGCACTATGGACAGGAGAAACTTAATTAGAAGCATTCAAAGTGTTGGAAAATTGCCAGATCTGGAAAGCAACACCACATTCAGGAATTTTGGGAACTATCTGATGTTAATTTGTAAGGACAGAGAATCCAAGGAAGCTGGAGGTTTGCAAGGGAGGAGTACACTGGCTGAAAATGGAATAAATTTGTATCGGGGTCAGGAAGAGGGTCAGGTATTTCGTGGAAATGGAAAGAGTTAGTTTACCTGCTGTTTAAATTGCAGTTGAGCTACAGGAAGCAACAGCACAAACAGCCAATTGACAACAATGGAACACATTTAAAAGACTGAAAACTGGGTCTGTGATAATCAGGAAGAATTGAAATGTTGAGGTGTTCTGTGAACTCTACAGTGACTGTGGAAGATACAAGTGTAAATTTACAATGACACGTGTTGAATTGGAAGTATTTAACGTCACAAAGGCACTGGTTTCAAAGGAAATTTGGTTTCAGTAGAGTGAGGAACAACATTAACATGTAAATAACTTGGGATGCTTCATCCTTCTCCCCCTTGTTCCATATCTGTTGTTTTATTTACATGTAACATCGTAATCATTTTATTGAATTCTGGCAAGCTGTTCAAATATTAAACCAAAGATTTAAGCCAGCCCTAGCCCCTTTTTCATCCCTCAGTGAAGTCAGTTGCATTTTCAGCAATTTTCCATCTGTATCTTTGTCTTGTTACACCCCTACCCACATTTCAAGGGCTCTGTTTAAATTGTTCTAGTTCCAGGAGCCTAGATTATGTAAATCAGCTATTAACTTTTTGGAAGAGAGTCAGCAGTCTTGTAGGTCAAGGTAGAGGAAGTTTGGTGGGGCACCAGGTTACAATGCATATTCCCACCGCTGCAGTGCAAAAAAGGGCCAAATGTAGCCCAATCCAGCCATCCATAAACATAGCCTCATAACCCCCATGTCACTTCTGTGGCCCAAGTGAGTGGGCTTCCATCCTTTGCCCACTCTCTAATTTGGAGGAGAAAGTGAGGACTGCAGATGCTGGAGATCAGAGCTGAAAATGTGTTGCTGGAAAAGCGCAGGTCAGGCAGCATCCAAGGAACAGGAGAATCGACGTTTCGGGCATAAGCCCTTCTTCAGGAATGCTGTAGAAGGGCTTATGCCCGAAACGTCAATTCTCCTGTTCCTTGGATGTTGCCTGACCTGCTGCGCTTTTCCAGCCACTCTAATTTCCCTGTTTCACCCAGTGAAGCTGAAAAACTAAGATCCAGACAGGTTCAGGAAATTGCAGTCACAACGGTGGTAAGCTAATCACAGGAAATTAATGCCATAAAAGGACAGTGACAGAAGTTGGGTTTTATGACAAAACCAGATCCATAACTGAAGCATATGAGAAAATAAGCCTCATTAAACAACGAAAATTAATGAACTTACCAGCTCCCACAGCACAATGTTCCAAGTTAAAATCAAAATATGGACTATCCCAAAAGTCTTCTCTTGATGTAGAAACAGAATACACAACAAAATTCAATATTGCCTCCAGTGTGTCAGCTCAGCCTTCAACTGACTGAGAAAAAGAGGGTTTGAGAGCCAAGCTCTCAAACTTGATGCTAAGGACATCATTTAAGGAGCAGCAGTGAGCCACATATTCTTATATGCTTTGGAGATTGGGACAACCTATTACAGATAACTCAAAGAGCTGGACAAATGCCATCAGCAGTGCCATTGCAAAATGTGCCAAATCCCAGGAAGAATTGCTATCTAACAACAGTGACATTGAGTCATAGAGAGGTACAGCATGGAAACAGACCCTTTGGTCCAACTTGTCCATGCTGACCAGATATCCTAAATCAATCAAGTCCCATTTAGGCCCATATCTCTAAATTCTTCCTATTCATATACCCATCCAGGTGCATTTTAAATGTTGTAACTGTACTAACTTTTATCATTTCCTCTGTTAGAGACAAAAAATCTGCAGATGTTGGAATCCAAGGTAGACAAGTAGGAGGCTGGAAGAACACAGCAAGTCAGGCAGCATCAGGACGTGGTGAAGTTAACATTTCGGGTGTAACCTTCTTTAGAACCTGAAGGGTTACACCCAAAACACTGACTTCTCCACCTCCTGATCCTGTCTGGCTTGCTGTGTTCTTCCAGCCTCCTACTTGTCTACCATTTCCTCTGGCAGTTCATTCCATGCACAAACCACACTGCATGAAAAAGCTAATCCTTAGGTCCCTTTTACATTTTTCCCCTCTTGCCTTACAACTATGCCCACTATCAGAGGAAAAAATCTGACTATTCACCTAATCCATGCCTCATGTGATTTTATAAACTTCTATAAGGTTATCTCTCAGTCTCCAATGCTTCAGAAAAAATACCCCCAGTCCATTCAGCCTATCCCTAGAGCTCAAACCCTCCAATAATACAGCATCCAACATCAAGGCACACAATACTCAAAGCCAGCTTCATTGGCATGTCATGCCATGCCTGACACCAGACTCCTGAAACAACTGCTCTATCAACAATTCAGTTTTGAATGGAAACCTCCCAGGAGGACAATAGTAACCATTTAGTGATTTTGCAAAGCCTCCCTGTGAGTTCCAACACCACACCAACTCTTAGGAGCTCCTGAACAAACAAAATGGAGAAGATTCATTTTGGAAGGTTTCATGGGACTTCTCTGGGAACAGTAGCAGTGAGATAGAAGTGTTGGAGAAAACTCAATCCTTCAAAGACTACATGCCCCACATGTGGCAGAGTCTCCGGTTTATGTTAATACCTATTAGCTATCATAGAACCTCACCTGTGACTATTGCTGTTACGAATATCTCAGCAAAGGGCCCAGCAATCAATTCCCTAGCTTCTCAGAGTTCTAGGGTACTCTGTGGGAAGCTAGGGAAATGATTGCCGGGCCCCTTGATGAGATAGCATATCAATAGTCACAGGTGAGGTGCTAGAAGACTGGCTAACATGATATCATTATTTAAGGAAGTTGGTAAGAACAAGCCAGGGAACTATAGACTAGTGAACCGGACGTTGGTGGGTATGTTGTTGGAGGGAATCCTGAAGGACAGAATTTACAAGTATTTGGAAAGGCAAGGACTGGTTAGGGATAGTCAACATGGCTTTGTGTGTGGGAAATCACGTCTCACAAATTTGATTGAGTTTTTTGAAAAAGTAACAAAGAGGATTGATTAGATTAGATTACTTACAGTATGGAAACAGGCCCTTCGGCCCAACAAGTCCACACCGCCTGCCACCGTGCCGCCCACATTGATGAGGGAGAGCGACGGACATGATCTATATGGACTTCAGTAAGGTTGTCAACAAGGTTCCCCATGGGAGATTGGTTAGCAAGGTTATATCTCATGGAATACAGAGAGACCTAGCCATTTGGATACAGAACTGGCTCAAAGGTAGAAGACAGAGGGTGGTGGTGGAGGGTTGTTTTTCAGACTGGAGGTCTGTGACCAGTGGAGTGCCACAAGGATCGATACTGGGTCCACTACTTTTCATCATGAATATAAATGATTTGGATATGAACATAGGAGGTATAGTTAGTAAGTTTGCAGATGAAACCAAAATTGGAGGTGTAGTGGACAGGAAAGAAGGTTATCTCCTATTACAATGGGATCTTGATCAGATGGGCCAATGGGCTGAGGAGTGGCAGATGGAGTTTAATTTAGATAAATGCGAGGTGCTGCATTTTGGGAAAGTGAATCTTAACAGGACTTCTATACCTAATGATAAGGTCCTACAGAATATTGCTGAATAAAGAGACCTTGGAGTGCAAGTTCATAGTTCCTTGAAAGCAGAGGAGCAGGTAGATAGGATAGTGAAGGCGGCATTTGGTACGCTTTTCTTTATCGGTCAGAGTATGGAGTACAGGAGTTGGGAGGTCATGTAGCGGCTGTACAGGACATTGGTTAGGCCACTGTTGGAATATTGCGTGCAATTCTGGTTTCCTTCCTATTGGAAGGATGCTATGAAACTTGAAAGGGTTCAGAAAAGATTTAAGGATTTTGCCAAGGTTGGAGGATTTGAGCAATTGGGACAGCTACTGTCTGATCCTCTGCAAAGTTTCTGTAACAATCTCTATCAATGTACCATTTGCTAGCATTCCACATCTAGAGACTCTTCTCTTTAGACCAGGATGTGATTTTCCTCTACCACAATAGACTAAGCAGGCTATGTAGGTCCCTGCACTTTAAGAGGATGGTGGTAGCAAGTACAATTGGCTTGCACATAAAACAATGGTACCATATGCTAGCCTGATGGCAATGAAGCTATTTTCATCTGTTATTAGTTTAACGTCTCCAGGATGTGAAAATAAATATTTAGCACTTTCAGGTCACACAAACAGTTAGAATCAGATATGGACATCCTACTGGTTTTGTGTCTCCATCTATCTCACCATACAGAAAATCCTTGTACATAATGCCAAGGCAGCTTGACAGGGTAATTGTTAAGATGTTCCCACCAATGGAGGTTCGCAAACTCATTACAGCAAAATGGGACGCTCATTTAAAGATGCATTGCAAAGCAAGTTCTTTTCTCAGAGTGAATTTTCTATTCCAGAGAGATGTTGGAGGCAAAAAAAAAAATCACTGAAAATATTTGAAGGAGATACAAAGTTTTGAAATATCAGTGAATGGAGGGCTAGGATGACTTGGCACACCAGAGGAGTTGAAACCGGAGGCAGATTGACCATGATCTAATTGAATTAGAGGCAGGCTTGAAGGGCCGAATGATCTATTCCTGTTCCCATTTCTAATGTCACTATGTTCTTATGAATGTTTGACTTTCATCCTGCAATGCACCTGTGCCTTAATGAATGCTAGCAAAGTTGGGAGGTTTGCCTTCGAGGGGAACCAAGCTGTATATGAGGACATTATGGCAGGTGACCAAAGCTTAGTCAAAGAGTTGGTTTTTGCAGAGCTTCTTGAAGAAGAAGAAGAAGAAAAAGATGGAGAAGTAAAGAGCATTACAAATATAATTCCAGACTTTAGGGCCCAGGCAGCTAAAGAGAAAGAGGCTAGAATTAGATGGGAGAGAATGTTGGAAAAACTCAGGTTTGACAGCAGCTGCATAGAGAGAAACAGACTGAATGTTCCTAGTCTGGTCTAGAACTTCTGAAACATTAACTCTTTCCCTCTCCACAGGGATTGCCAGACGAGCTGAGTTTCTCTGGCATTTTCTTCAATGGTTTTATATTTTTAGTATCTACAGTAATTTGCTTTTATACCAGAGTAAGAGTTGTGCAGGGATCTCAGAAGGTTTACAGCTGAAGGAGTTCACAAAGAAAAGTGGTTAGGAGTGTGGAAAGCTTTGAAAACAAGAAAAAAAGAATGTTAACATTGAATCAGATTAATACAATGCTAGTGTTCTTCAAATTGATATTTTCTTATGAACCTGCTCAGCGATGTTATTACATACCTCTGGAACAGGTGGGTCTTGACCCTGGGTCTCCTGGCACAGCAGAGTCTCCATGAGATCTTGATTAGATTAATTTCATCTGTCTCAATCCAGTTTCTAATGGAATTAGAAGTGACAAGACAAAATTTATCCTAATTTGGCATAAATTAGCAATCTCTCAGATGAGAGATGTTAAATTGCATACAATTAGATGTTAATTGGTTTTCATGTGATAGGTACTAATTGCAGATAATTATTTATTGATATCAGAGCTGTCAGGGTCTCCTGTGGTGTAGTGGTAGTGTCCTACCTTGAAACTAGGAGGCCTAGAGTCTTGTTCCGCCAGCTCCAAAGATATGCAAAAGTATCTGTTTCATAGCAGGGTAACAATTTTAGTTGGTGATTCATGTCATGCACTTTATGTCTCCATAAATGAATTCTTGCTACTTCCATATTCTATAGAACCTCTGCAGTGTGGAAACAGACCATTCAGCCCAACAAGTCCACCCAGACCCTATTGCTCTAAAATTTACCCCTGACTAATGCATCTAACCAACACATCCCTGAACACTATGGGCAATTTAGCCTTGGCAATTCACCAAACCTACACATCCTTGGATTGAGAGAGGAAACCAGAGCACCTGGAGGAAATCCACACAGGCACGGGGAAAGTGTGCAAACTCCACACAGGCAGTCGCCTGAGGCTAGAATCAAATCCAAGGCCCTGAGAGGCTGCAGTGCTAACCACTGAGCCACCATGCCATCCCTGCTACTCATCCACACTGGCTATTTGAATCTTGACATAATATTTTGTTTGTAAAGCTGAAAAAGTGATATTTGTGCAGTAAGAATGATTCTTTGAGGTTGAAGCTATTGCGTGTAGTTGAGGCATCCAGACAATTTAGGAAGTGGTTTCATGCTGTAGTAGTATTATGGGTCAGCAACAGAATTCCATTTCCCAGCACAGCCATCCTTCACCTTGCCAAGAACACAGAAATACCATTAACTCTATTGTTAAGTGTTCATATGACTGTTTGACTTGTATTTACATAAATTTGTACTGGATCTTAGCTTTGTTAGTACAACCCATGGACAAAACTAACGTTATCTACAAAGTTCCATGCAAGAACTGCCACAAGCACTACGTAGGACAAACAGGAAGAAAGTTAGCCACCAGGATATATGAACACCAGCTAGCCACAAAAAGATAACCCTCTCTCCCTCATAGCCCTACACAGATGAAAAAGCCACCATTTCAACTGGGACAATACATCTGTCCTGGGACAGGCCAAGCAAAGACATGCCAGAGAATTCCTAGAGGCCTGGCATTCCAACTACAATGCCATAAACAAACACAGATCTAGATACCATCTATCAACCCCTCAGAAAACAAACAGGAATTGACATCACTACAAACCCCAGAACCCCAATCCAGGGCAAACATATAAATAGAAAGCAGGAGACAACAGCTTCGCTTTCACTTGGAGGTCACCACTGATGGTGTTACCTAGCCAGGTAATGAAACATCTGGCTATCAAACCTATAGCTCAGCGAGCAAACCTACACCCTAAACCTTAACCAGAGCTACAAACCTTGCACAGTATAAGCTTGTTTAAAGAGCAGCATCGTCATCGTTACAAAGGCAGGATATCAAAACAGATCTGCTTCGCTTCCCCCTCCCACAATAAAATGGAGTTGGAAATTTCACATACTTGCCTTGGAAAGTACTACCCTTTCCACCTTTTATAAGGCCTCAATCCCAGAAGCTTAGAGCTGCCACTTGGAAACCCAGCCAATTACAAACAAATGATAATTAAGTCCAGAGGGGATTAATTATCTTCCCAAAGATACCCACTCACTCCACTGCACCATTCAGTAATGCAATTCTGTTCAAGAACTGGCAAAGTGTTCTTACAAACACAAGGCTTGATTTTGCACTTCCTTGACAATGGGTTTTGGAGGTGGGGTGGGGGTGTGTTATATTATCTTAGTGTGTATCCTTCCCTTTACCTACCCACACACCCCTCATCTGTCTGTAAATTTGAGTGGAGGTGACCTGTCTGTTCTTAAGCCTATTGAGACTGTTCAGTGTCCATTAAGGGTATCCTCCCACCACCTCAGTATTTTACCACAATTGAGGAGACCCATACCGTGCAAAATAACCAGCAGGTTTAGCTGAAGGGTCTGGTGCAGGATGGGGTTAGAATCTCCTCTGCAGTCCCCTGGGCCAAAAACCCTCCTGAGGCCATTCTTGTAATTCTATCCATACCTAGTCCCTTGGGTCTGGCCTCCCATGCAGAGACAAGTCTGTTGCAACTTCCTGTAGTCTCAGCAATGGCCAACATTCCCAAAGACTTTACTAAGACTATCGAGTTGCCAGCAGTTATCTAAGGCAGACATTCCCTCTGAGATACAAATAGATTCTCACCTTAAGTAATTCACCCCACAGTCTGCATTGACAGGCCGGGTGCAGGGATTGTGAATGTGCTCCATACACT
>NC_057729.1:36675364-36676505 GCF_004010195.1 Chiloscyllium plagiosum | reverse complement strand
GGAGCAGATACGGCAGAGGCGGAGGAATTGGGAATACGGGATGGCATTTTTGCAAGAGGTAGGTGGGAAGAGGTGTAATCCAGGTAGCTGTGGGAGTTGGTGGGTTTGTAAAAAATGTCAGTGTCAAGTCGGTTGTCATTATTGGAGATAGAGATGTCCAGGAAGGGGAGGGAGGTGTCAGACATGGTCCAAGTGAATTTAAAGTCAGGGTGGAATGTGTTGGTGAAGTTGATGAATTGCTCAACCTCCTCACGGGAGCACGAGGTGACACCGATGCAGTCATCAATGTAACGGAGGGAGAGGTGGGGAGTGGTGCCAGTGTAACTACGGAAGATGGACTGATCTATGTAGCCAACAAAGAAACAGGCATAGCTGGGGCCCATACAGGTGCCCAGGGCTACCCTTTTGGTCTGGAGGAAGTGGGAGAATTCAAAGGAGAAATTGTTAAGGGTGAGGACCAGTTCAGCCAAACGAATGAGAGTGTCAGTGGAAGGGTACTGTTGGGGACGTCTGGAGAGGAAGAAATGGAAGGCTTGGAAGCCCTGGTCATGGCAGATGGAGGTATAGAGGGATTGGATGCCCATGGTGAAGATGAGGTGTTGGGGGCTGGGGAAACAGAAGTCTTGGAGGAGGTGGAGGGAATGGGTGGTGTCTCGAACATATGTGGGGAGTTCCTGGACTAGGGGCATTGGACAGTATTGAGGTAGGTGGAGATGAGTTCAGTGGGACAGGAGCAGGCTGAGACAATGGGTCAACCGGGATGGTCAGGCTTGTGGATCTTGGGAAGGAGGTGGAATCGGGTGGTGCAGGGTTCCTGGACTACAGGGAACATCTCCCCGGGACACCCACACCAATCAACCCCACCGGCCCATGGCCCAACATTTCAACTCCCCTTCCCACTCTGCCGAGGACATGCAGATCCTGGGCCTCCTCCACCGCCGCTCCCCCACTACCCGACGCCTGGAGGAAGAACACCTCATCTTCCGCCTTGGAACACTTCAACCCCAGGGCATCAATGTGCACTTCACCAGTTTCCTCATTTCCCCTCCCCCCATCTTACCCTAGTTCCAATCTTCCAGCTCAGCACCATCCCCATGACCTGTCCTACCTGCCAATCTTCCTTCCCACCTATCCGCTCCAC
>NC_057729.1:36648024-36674598 GCF_004010195.1 Chiloscyllium plagiosum | reverse complement strand
TGTTTCATGAGTCCAATATCCAGGGAGGAGGAACTGTGAATGTATGAGTGTTTTGTTTGGCTGGGCTGAGTTATTACTATTTATTTGTTTGTTGTTAGGTATTTATTTAGTTAGTTAAATAGCTAGTTTAGGTTTTTTTTAAATATTATACTTCTCTATATATGTTTATGCATTTGTATAAGAGGGTGGGTTGGGGAATTTTTTTATTATTTGGGTTTAATTTTGTACTATTTTTGTACTGTTTTGAATTGCATTGTTTTGTATTTGTTGTAATATTTAAAAATCTATTTTTTCTTAATAGAAATATATTATAAAACAAAAATAGCATTTATAACACAATGACATTGAAACACAACTGCTAACATATGCAAGATCCCAGGTAATTAGACTTGCATTGTTTTGTGTTCAGTTTTATTCTGAGATTTTTCTAATAATTCATGCTCTCAAATTACCTGATGTATATATTTTAAACATCCTCAATCACATTGTTTCTAACTAGGAGTCATCTGTTTATATTACCTCAATCATGATAACACACAGTACCTGATACTCCCTGTCTCCCTTAAACTATTGTATAAACTTAAGACAAAAATAAGTAAGCAAAGACACCAGAATATTTTCATCACAATAACATTGAGAGTTAGCTAAATATACCTTAGGGTATATTATGCTTTTCATAATACATTTACTTTGAATATCCTGAAGTTTGCATCAGTCAATATAATATGTGTGTAATTATCAATAATACTAAGGTGACCCCTCCACCATTGAACACTGTTAAGGTCTGCCTCCTAACCCAAATCCAACAGAAGATGCAGTGTTGCAAATATACTGGAGTAAGTGCTGTCTATATTAATTTATCAGCTGTGATAATGACAAATTTGTCTTTGCCATGTGTCAGCACTTCTGTGAAAGTACATCCTTTCTTTTACTGGTTCGAGTCCACAAATGTATTGCAGGTAAAGAAAATACAGCATAAAAAATGACATATTGCAAAAAAAATGCTTCCCTTACCGCTTCATCTTATTATTTTTTGATATTAATCTGAAATAATTTACTGTCTATAAGATTCATTGGCTTTATTTCAGATTTGGTCAGAAGTAGCCTTTTGACATTTTGAGGGAAAGTTTTGTGGTTAGTGCTACGCTTCTTGCCAGACATGATTTGAAATTGACACAGCCCAACTGATAACTTGACAGTGGTGTTGAAGTGGACATTTTCCAGGCAATATTTCCCTGGAGAGTTATATCCAAGAACCCATATTATCTACCAGTCTCCACCGGCTTCAACAAAAACCCAAACTGTGTATCCTGTTCTTTATTCTTTTGAAGGATAGCACACAGGTGATGGCTACTAGTTCAGTTTCCTAGATATGAAGCTCTGAAGTTTCTCCCTAAACCTCTCCATAATTCCATTTCCCTCTTCATTTAAAATGCTCCTTGAGACCCATCTCTCCGACTAAGCTTTTGACTTCCATTACTAATCCTTCCTTATGTGACCAGATACCAAATTTCTATCACTATAAGTCCCGTGAAGTGCCTTGAAACATCTTGAATTACATTTACTTAAAGGATGCTATATAAATGCAAATTGTTGTTACTGAAGGCTCTCAGGGTGTGATCTTGTCCCTTGTGCTTTGTACATGAACTATGCTTGGTCTGAGTTGAAGTTTCTCCACAAGAAACAACCCAATCCCTATCCCTTGACATTCAATGTTGTTACCATCACTAAATTCCCCACAATCAACATCCTGGGGGGTTATTATTGACTAGAAATTCAACTGGACTCAGCACATAAACACAACAGCAAGTCAGAGGTTAGGAATACTGCAGAACCTCCTCACTCTCCAAAATCTGTCCACCATCTACAAATCTGGAGAGCCATGGAATATTCTGCACTTGCCTGGATAGAGTGAAGCTTCATCAACACTCAAGAAGCTTGCCAGCATTTAGGACAAAGCAGCCGACTTGATTGGCACCACATCCACTCCTTCCATCATAGGCGTTCATTAGCAGCAATGTGTATTATCTACAAGATGTACTGCAAAAATTCACCAAAGATCCTCAGACAGCACCTTCCAGACCCATGACCACTTCCATCCAAAAGGACAAGGGCAGCAGATACATGGGAACACCACCACCTGCAAATTCCCCTCTAAGCCACTCACCGTCCTTCCTTCACTATCACAGGGTCAAAATCCTGCAATTCCCTGCCTAAGGGCATTGTGGGTCAACCCACAGCATGTGAATTGCAGCAGTTCAAAAAGGTAGTTCAAAAGCAACAAAGGATGGGCAAGAAATGTTAGACAGCCAGCAATGCACATGCCCCATGAGCGAATAAAAATAAAAACTCAATGTGATATTGAAGACATGACACAATGACTTTCCCCAGCTGCATTCCCAAGCAACTCAGCAGGCTGAGTGATTGTTAGTGGAGCCATTGGAATATTTACCAGGCTGCGAATAATAGTGATTATAGCTCATTGCTAGCAAGTTAAAAAGTGACCCAGCCCAAGCAACTCCTGGAAGACCTCAGCAGTCATATCCATTTGTACTGAGGGTACACTGCTGAGTGTGCTTTCAGGGATACCATCTTGGATTATGCAAACTGAATAAATTAATTGTTTCTCCAGGATGCTTTGGAACATTCTATTTTTAAATTGATCAATTATTATTTTTTCTGCAATTCTTCTGGTATGAGCCAAGGTAATGAATGTTGGCAGAACGATTGTTTACAGGAAGTGTGATTTTAGTCCACACCTAATCATCATTCCCATCCACTTCTGCAAGGATCACTGGACAGGAACCAGAACCGGGCTGACTTTGCAATTTTCCACTCCCTAATTCGTAATATCCTGCCTGAAGCCATTAACATCAATTTGAGATTTGAAACAAAAGCTCAAAAACACTGGAAACATTGGGCAGGTCAGGCAGTATCTGGGGAAAGAAAATATGAGTTAATTATCTCAGTGTAGATCCACATTAGTGATGTTTCAGAATTCTAGCAGCTGCAGAGTATTATATTTTGAATTTTTTGTACTGTGATTGATATAATATCCTAGCTCAACTGTCTCCAATGGAATCTTGTGTTATAAATATGGTATAGTTACAGCATTTAATCACTGTTTATTTTTTGTGTTTCCACAGCAAGATGGAGTGAAATAAAGCATTATTTCCCAAAGACAAGTTTCAGCTCTTTCAGCAACTATTCAAACCAATTAAATTGAGACTTTCTACCTCATTTACATTGTCAATCTGATTCCAGAGAAAAACAGCTGTGTGATACAATCCCATTTTCATTATCAACTATGACTTTAATTAGGAACTTATAAAAGATGCAAGCAATTCACCAGGCTATCAACAAAGGCTTCTGCCAAATTAAATTTTAGAGAGAGCAAGCAAACACGTATTCTCTGTTGAGGTCTTTCTACATAGTTACTGATAGCATAAATATTACTGTTTTATGAGTAACTGACATTCATGCAGACATTTCAAAGGCAGTCATTTTATACATGCATTGGAAAGAATAACTTGCAGGGCATTTAAGACAAACATTAGAAAAGTTAGTTTGCATTTACAAATGGTGTTGTTCACTGTGTATCTGGCTGTTTCTCCATCTGTATTTCCAAGGGTTGGACTGCAGACTTCTGTTGAATACATTCACTGTTGTGGGCAAAGATCTGCAGTAGTTTGCCTTCTGCAAAATGGCTGACCAAGAGACCCTTTTGTTCTTACCACCTGCTATCAGACATATTGGAGGGATTTATAGGTTAATGATCAACCTAATTAGCCATGTTACAAATACATTTTATGAGATCAACAAGTCCTGATGGGACTCAAGCCTGGAGCCTCTGGCCCAGTAAGGATGCTTAATTACGCTGCAAGACCTTCATTACTACATATACAAGACTATAATGTGAAATGAGGCCCTGACATAATTTAGATTAATGCGAGGTGCTGCATTTTGGAAAAGCAAATCAGAGCAGGACTTATACACTTAGTGGTAAGATCCTGGGGAGTGTTGCTGAACAAAGAGACCTTGGAAGGCAGATTCATAGTTCCTTAAAAGTAAAGTCACAGGTAGATAAGATAGTGAAGAAGATGTTTGGTGCTTTCCTTTATTGGTCAGAGCATCAAGTATAGGAATTGGGAGGTCATGTTGCAGCTGTACAGGACATTGGTTAGGCCACTTTTGTGTGCAATTCTGTACTTTTTCTATCAGACGAATATCGTAAAACTTGAAAAGGTTCAGAAAAGATGTTGTCAGGATTGGAGGATTTAAGCTAAAGGGAGAGGCTAATAGGCGGGGGTTATTTTCCCTGGAGTGTTGGATGCTGAGTGGGTGACCTTATAGAAGTTTATAAATTCATGAGCGGTATGGATAGGATAAATAGACAAGGTCTTTTCCCTGGGTTGGGGGCAGTCCAGAACTAGAGGGCATAGGTTTAGGATGAGAAAGAAAAGATTTAAAAGGGACCTAAGGGGCAACTTTTTCACGCAGAGGATGGTGCATATATGGAATGAGCTGCAAAAGGAAGTGGTGGAGGCTGGTACAATTACAGTATTTAAACGGCAGCTGGATGGGTACATGAATACAAAGGGTTTAGAGGAATATGGGCCAAGTGCTGGCAAATGGGTCTAAATAACGTTAGGATATCTGGTCAGCATGGACAAGCTGGACTGAAGGGTTTGTTTCCATGCTGTACATCCCTATGACACAATGACTCTAAATAGTCTCCTCCTGTGCTTCTGATCGTATATCTGATTCTTCAATACAATTATCTCCATCCATTTCGACAATAATGCTTGGTTCTATCCCTGCTGCACTGTCACTTTAAGAAATATACACTTATCATCAAGGAAACAGGATGGTAACACAGCATGTGTTCAGCTATCCATTTATGGAATAATTGCTGTGAGTAGTTGTGGTTGTTGAATTGATTTAAAAACAATGTGTAATGAGTGTATATATGTGTATATATATGTTGTCTTCATATAAATCAAGTCTACTTATACTTTCTTAGTCTTGTGAATGGTGAGCTTGTGCAATGAAGCCAGAAATACAACATGGTGACAATATTGTGAGATTGAAGACTGCAGAAGGGGCCACAGACAAGACTTTGTGAATTACACAGGTTGTATATGGTTTAAAGCCCTCTTTATAATACTTTGCAGAATAAAGAGTGCCTGATTTGTAGGATAGCCAGATTAGTGGTGAACAAAGCAATGAGTTAGTTCAGTGTTGAACTGTAGAATCAAAATTGAAGCTAGTAGAAAAGTTGAAGGACAATTGAAACATCCTTGGGTGTCACGCAAAAGCCAAAGAGATCTGTGAATTCACAAAACAACACCACTGGGATGTGTGCAGCAAAAGTCTGAACTGCAGCCATCAGAATGACAGAACATGTTTCACTGTCGTGGATCAGGTTATATCTTTAATCAAGTTTCAGAATTGGATTCCTGAAAAATTAAAGATGTATGATTTATGAATACTGTCCAGTAGAATAATGATTTGAGGAGCTGCCTTAGATCCTTGAATTCTTAGCACCACATATACCCTACTTGACCAAAAGGACAACAGCTTTTGGAAAACTGGTTAAGGAAGGATGCTCCAAATGCACAGCAGGAGGGCCATCAACATGTGCTCAACTGATTTGAACAAACATTGTTGGAGGAGAAATGTATTCTGCAATACAAGTACTCAACACCGCCGATCTGGTGTTTAACAATTAAACAGATGTTTATTGCAAAAAATATACGATTATAAAATAGCATCAACCAAACTATTTACATGTCACACAATTTGTAAGCCGTCAAAATGCAAAGAAAAGTACAATTTCATCTATCCCAAAACCAACATGTTACGCTGCTCAAATATCAGAGAAAATTCTTTTTTTCTCTATCAAATCTATAGGTTTGATTTAACCGATTGTTAAATTGCTATTTTTGAGAGTTTAATAGCTGCTTCCCTGATTATTCACACAACTGCACTTGGATTTTTTCAGCTTTGAATATTTGGGGTTCTACCCAAACATTTCTGTTCTAGAGTTTTCAAGAAAGATTTTACACTTAGGTAAGCGACTTTCTAGTTTTTCTGAACTAACTCATTTCTCTAGGAGAAACTGTTTTCAAATGTCCAACTTCAACCAGGATGCCTGCAAACTGAAAACAAAAACTTTCCAAGCTATGGGTTTTTCCCCTAAGTGAAAAATAATCTCAATTCTTCTAGCTGAAAGGATGTTAATTCATTTCAATTCACCTCTGTCCACTAATAAAGCTCTCACAAGGCAAAAAAAAACTCCCTTGTCACCCCAGGAAGTCATTTTATCAAACTGGTTTTAAAAAATACATAGCTCCTGAAATACTGCTGCATTAATCATTAAACTTCCTGATAGAAACAGACAAAAGCCCATAGGTCTTGAGGTCAGAAGCCAAGAACTGAATCATGCATCCTACATCACACTTGGATCCCAGATTTTTACTTAAATTTTTAATGAAAACCTAATAGGCCTTTTACTGCCATTTAGGAATGGAAACCTGCCATCTTTTTCTGGTCCAGCTTATCTCTGAATCTAAGCTACCTCCATGTGGTTGACTCTTATTAGAACTTTGAAGTGGTTCGACAAATCACACAGTTGTATCGAAGAAGCACTGTATAATTCAAATGAAGATCATCCGCCATCTTCCCAAAACCACCTCAGAATGAGCAGTAAATACTTGCTTTATTCGGGTTTTAGAAAAATGAATGAAGAAAAGAAAACTAGACTTGAAGGAACACTTTGCAGCTTTTTCTAATTCTTTTGATTATGACTCATTTTAATTGTTGTTCATTCGCAATAATCTCCAATCCTAAAGTGGAATCTTTGGACCTGAAAAGTCAGCTTCATAAATATTTCTGACCACCTGAGTAATTTCAGCATTTCCTGCTTTATTCTCAAATTTCTAAAATGTACTGTATTTTAATTTGTTTTACTAGATTTGAAGGTTATTGGTTTTATTAAATTCTTCAAATGAATAATAGTTTAGATTATTTACAAAACCCAATATGTGACAAGTAAAGGTGTATCTTTAAGTAAAATTATCATGTTTCTCTGTCCTCCTTGGTATTAAAAAAAATTACAAAAGAGGAACGGAACAGAGGAATGCTGAACTACACAACCTCTGCTCTGCTTGAAGTAAAGCTTTGACTAAACAAAGGCTTGGAGAAAATGAGGATTATAGATGCTGGAGATCAAAGTCAAGAGTGTGTTGTTGGAAAAGCACAGCAGATCAGGCAGCATCCGAGGAGCAAGAGAATCAACATTTCGTGCATAAGCCCTTCATCAGGAATGAGGCTTGTGGATCAGGGCTGATAGATAAATGAGAGGGGGATGGGGTCGGGGGGAAGGTAGCTGAGAAAGCGATAAGTGGATGAAGGTGAGGGAGAATGTAGTAGGTCAGTGGAGGCAGTGATGGACAGGTCCGGAGGGCGGTTCTGAGTTGGAGGCTTGGGACTGGGATAATTTTGGGGGGAGAGGGAAATGAGCAAGCTGTCGAAATCCATATTTATGCCATGTTGTTGCAGGGTCCCAAGGCAGAATATGAGGCGTTCTTCCTCCAGATGTCGGCTGGTTAAGGGTTTGGTGGTGGAGGTGGCGCTGAACCTGCATGTCCTTGGCGGAGTGGGAGGGGCAGCCAAAGCGCTCAACCATGAGCCTGGAGTTGGTCGGTGCGGGCGTCCCAGAGATGTTCTCTGAAACAAACCACAACAAGGCGTCCGATCTCCCCGATGTAGAGGAGACCACACCAGGTGCAATGGATGCAATAGATGATATTGGTAGTGTTACAGGTAAATTTCTGGCAGATGTGGAAATATCCCTTGGGGCCTTGGATGGAGGTGAAGGGAGTGGTGTGGGTGCAAGTTTTGCTCTTCCTGCGGTGCCAGGAGTGGGGTGTGGGCTGGTCTTGGGGAGGGGGGGAGTGCAGTGGAGTGGAGGTGTGGGCCTGCTGAGGGAGTCGCGGAGTGAATAGTCTTTCCGGAATGCAGAATGAGGTGGGGAGGGAGATATATCTTCGCTGGTGGGTTCCATTTGGAGGTGGCAGAGGATGATGCGATGTATGCGGAGGGACACCTGGAGGAAGAATGCCTCATATTCTGCCTTGGGACCCTGCAACAACATGGCATAAATATGGATTTCGACAGCTTGCTCATTTCCCTCCCCCCAAAAATTATCCCAGTCCCAAGCCTCCAACTCAGCACTGCCCTCCGGACCTTCCATCACTGCCTCCACTGACATATTACTTTCTCCCTCACCTTCATCCACTTATCGCTTTCTCAGCTACCTTCTCCCCGACCCCATCCCTCTCCCATTTATCTCTCAGCCCCGACCCACAACCTCATTCCTGATGAAGGCCTTATCAGTGGGATGGAAGGTGAGGACCTGGGGTGTTCTGTCCTTGTTGCATTGGGAGGGATGGGGTTCAAGGGCGGTAGTGCATGAAGTGAAGGCGATGTGCTGGAATACATCATCAACCACGTGGGAAGAGAAGTTGCGATCTTGGAAGAAGGAGGCCATCTGGGACTCCCTGAGGTGGAATTCGTCATCCTGGGAACAGATGCAGCGGAGGCGGAGGAATTCGAAATAAGGGATGGCATTTTTACATGAGGTTGGGTGAGAGGAGGTGTAGTGTAGGAGTCGGGGTCTAGGTCGTTGTGGGAGTCAGTGTCTACCGCCCTTGAACCACCCCTGCCAACGCAACAAGGACAGAACCCCCTCCCGGTTCTGAATGCTTCAACTCCCCCTCCCACTCCATCAGGAACATGCAGGTCCTGGGCCTCCTCCACCGCCAAACCGTTACCACTCGACACCTGGAGGAAGAACGCCTCATATTCCGCCTTGGACCCTGCAACCACACAGGATAAATGTGGATTTCAACAGCTTCCTCATCTCTCCACCCTCAACTTTATCCCAGTTTCAAGTCTCCAACTCAGCACCACCCTCCGTGCCCATCCATCGCTGTCCTCTCTGATGTGTCACCTTCTCCCTCACCTTCATCCACCTATCACTTTCCTAGCTACCTCCCCCCAAAACCCCACCCCTCTCCCATTTATCTCTCAGCCCCGACTCATTAGCCTTATTCCTGATGAAGGACTTATGCCCAAAACGTTGATTCTCCTGCTCCTTGGATGTTGCCTAAACAAAGGCTTTTCT
Source organism: Chiloscyllium plagiosum (assembly GCF_004010195.1). NCBI lineage: Eukaryota > Metazoa > Chordata > Chondrichthyes > Orectolobiformes > Hemiscylliidae > Chiloscyllium > Chiloscyllium plagiosum. The sequence goes on along the minus strand of NC_057729.1, from coordinate 36,665,408 downwards.
TGGTTGTAATCAAGTATATTTTATGAGAATCAAATGAGGCTTTTGTTTTTCCATCCAAACTCCCTGCATAGACTGAGGGTTGTTGGATAGATCGTTCTGGCTCATCGAGTGCCCCTCCACAGCGTCTAAATGGAAATTTAAGGACATCAAAACACTGACATTTAGAACGCTCTCCACCTTTGAAACTGATGACGATAGCATCCTGCTCCAAACGTCCATTAAGAAAACAGGTACAAGGTCAGGACCTGCATATCCATATCACTAGTTGCCAGTTGCTTCACATGCTCCCTTTGAACATATAGCAGAAATACCGCAAACTGACCAGGAATTTTAGTTAGCTCCTCCCATAAAAATATCCTTACTCATGGTTATGACAGACACTTTCACAACCTGCTTATCTTCAAACAAAGTAAATGCATTTTGCTTGCTCAGCAGTGCTCAATGGTTTTTCTTACTGCAAACCACTGTGATCCTTTAGTTGTTGAAAGGTTACATATGTTATGACTATCTCATGCACTTCTAGTAATTGAAATATTCTAAAACAAGCATTGTTGTCAAAATAATGTAGTCCTTGTAAATCTACATACAAAAACCTAAGGCACAGGTCTATTTGGCAATGAGGAAAGTTTTAAAATGAATTAGAAGTTATCTTGAAACCGATCCATGTCTTGAGAACCCCGCTATCCATGCCACAAACATATTTTTCATATTCTCATGCCCAAAGTTTAAAATGATGGCACAGTAACCTGTACTACTGATTTGCAGCAGCCAGTCCTGCAAACTAACCAAAATTTTTAAAAAACAGAACCAAATAGTCTTCACTTGTAAAATGCCACATCCATTGACAAGGAACAGAAACCTACAAATGTCAACAGGGACTCACAACTTCTTAAAAATAGAACTTGACATAAGACATTGACTGCAGACTACTTTAAAAACTGAAATCCAGACAAGCACAATTGCAAATGGTCTTGCAATTACTGTGTTTTATTCTAACTATTAAAGGGGAAAAGGATGAAAATTATAACCATGAAATGCAATTACTTTTGACATGTGGTATTTATGTAAATTGTACCATTTTTACTGACTACAACTTAAGCTTTCCAAAGAACAAACTTATGTTAACACTTGTATTTTTATTTACAGACAAATAGATTTGTGAATGGCATCAACACTGGTATTGCTTTGTTAATAATATAATTCTATCCAGTTCCCCACCTGAAGATCCTCTCACTAATGATAAATACACACTGAATGAAATATTAAATGACTTGTTAGCCTCACATTTTTACCTTTTCAACATATTTGGGAAATGGGAGCTCGAAAATTGCTTAGTGATGAATTCCACTTTGCACCTATCACTTTTTAAGATGCTCCAATTCCCAATCCTGTAAAAAGCCTACTCTAGCAAAACTCCATCCGTTTAGTGCAATTCAACAAACATCAGGGAATTTACCTCCAAATTGATCATTTTTGTTCTGTTCTCCCTTCTTGAACTTCTGAATATTTTGAGCATATTCTGTTTTTACCCTAGATTCTGTTGCTCATTTATGAAATTAAAATGTAGGATTAATTATCATATACTGATCTGGAGCTAATCAACCATACATTACGCTTGAAAGCAACTCTGGTTATCTTGTTTATACTCCATATCCTGAAGAAGGGCTTATGCCCGAAACGTCGATTCTCCTGTTCCCTGGATGCTGCCTGACCTGCTGCACTTTTCCAGCAACACATTTTAGCTCTATACTCCATATCATAATGTTTTGACATTTTTGTCTTCTAAGCAGCCATCAGGATAAATTCATGTTGTGCGTTCTTTATCATCCATGGCATATTGGTGTTTCTGGCTTGGCTCTCATGTATTGTCTTTTCCTAACTACATGAGAGAAGTTGATGGTGAGCTGTCTTTTTGAGCTGCTGTAATCCATGGGGTGGGGAGATTATATACCCATGGTGTTGCCAGGGAGGAATTGCTGATATATTTCTAAGTCAGGATTGTGTGTAACTTGGAGGGAAACTTGCAGATGTTGGTGTTCCAATGATTTGTTTGTTCTGTCCTGTTGGTGGTTGGAGGTTATGGGTTTGGAGGATGCTGTCTCAGCAGGTTTGGTGAGTTGTTGCAGTACATCTTGTATTTAGTACATGTTGCTGACACTGCCTTGGTGGTAGACAGAGTCAATGTTAAAGGTGGCGGAGAGGGGGCCCATCAAGCAGACTGCTTTGCCTTGAATGGTATCAAGCCACTTTGGTGGTTATTAGAACTGTACTCATCGAGGCAAGTGAAGAGAATTCCATCACATTCCTGACTTGTGTTTTGCATATGGTGTACAGGCTTTGTGGAGTCAGATGGTGAGTTCTTCACTGATGCACTCCCTACCTCTGACATGATTTTGTAGCCATGGTATTTACATAACTAGAATCAATTTCCAGTTAATGGTAACCCCCACGATATTGATTGTGGGGTGTTTAGCAATGGTAATGTCATTGAATGTTAAGGAGTGATTGTTGGATTCTCTCTTATTGTCAATGGCCATGGCTTGGAACTTGTATTATGCAAGTGTTACATGCCAACTATTAGCCCAAATCTGGATTTGGTCCAGATCTTGATGCACTGGGACACAGACTGGTTCATTATCAGTGAAGTCATAAATGATTCTGAACATTGTGCAATCATAACTGAACATTCCCATATTTGAGTTTATGATGGAGAGAAAGTCATTGTTGAAGCAGATGACTGGGCCTAACTCACACATCTCCCTGATGGCCTGTGGCTGAGATATTTACCTCCAAAAACTATAACCATCTTTCTTTCTGCTAGGTATGACTGTGACAAATGGAGAGTTTTCTCCCAGATTCTGATTGACTCCTGTTTTGCTTGGGTTCCTTGAGTTGGGGAGACAGATGGGATGATAATTGGCCAGGTTGGATTTGTTGTGTCTTTCATGTGCATGATATACTTGGACAATTTTCCACATTGTCGGACGGATGCCAGTGTTGCAAATGTACTGGAACAGCTTGGCTAGACGCACAGTTGGTTCTGGAACACAGGTCTCCAGTACTGTTACTGGAACATTGTAAGGGCATTTCAGTTATTTGGTGACATCATGCGGCGTAGATCCACTTGTCTGAAGGCTGCCATCTGTGATGCTGTGGATCTGAGGAGTGTCTTAACTTCACAAGATTGACATCTCACTTTTAAGTATTTGTGGTGATGTTCCTGGAATGCACTCCTAAACTCTTCATTGAACCAGAATTGATCCCCAACTTGGTAGTAATGAAAAAGTGGGGGTCATACTAGGCTATGAGTTTACATGTTGTGGCTGAATACAGTCCTTTGTTGATGATGACCATCAGCACCTCATGGATGGCCAGTATTGAGTTGCTAGATCTGTTCAAAGTCTGTCGCACTTAGAACAATTGTGATGTCTCATAACACAATGGAGGGTATTCTTTATGTCAAGGCAGGACTTTGTCTTCCTAATGAGGGTGCAGTAGAAATTCCCACCAATCTTCAAAGAATCATAGCATCCCTAAAGTGTGGAAGCAGGCCATTTGGCCCATCATATCCACACTGAAGCTCCAAAACAAATCACACCCATACCAAACCCCTACCATATCCCTTTAACATTGCATTTCCCATGGCTAATCCAACTAACCTACACATCGCTGGACACTATGATAGTTTCATATGGCCAATCTGTCTAACCTGCATATCTTTGGACTGTGGCAGGAAACCAGAGTACCTCAGTGCTTCTTGCAAGATGCTGAACATGTAAGAGAACTGATTCACCAGCTTGCAGATGGGCTGTATGTGGTAAACTTTGACCATGTTTAACCTTATGCCATAACACTTTGTGGGTTGATAATCAATGTCCAAGTCTCCCAGGACAACTACTTCCTGTTTGTATGTCACTGTGTTGCAATTTCTGATGGGTTTGCCCTGCCAGCCAGATGAGGATACAGGGATGAGGATGGTAGTATCTGGGATGTTGTCAGTAGCATGCAATACCGTAAGGAGACAGTGATGTCTGCAGATGCTGGAGATAAGAGTTGAGAGTGTGTTGCTGGAAAAGCACAGCAGATCAGGCAGCATCTGAGGAGCAGGAAAATCGACATTTCGGGCCAGAGCGCATTCCTGATGAAGGGAACCTGCCCGAAACGTTGATTTTCCTGCTCCTCGGATGCTGCCTGACCTGCTGTGCTTTTCCAGCAACACACTCTCAACTACAATACCGTAAGTATGACTATATAGGCTGTTGCTTGACTAGCCTGTGTGACAATTCTCCCAGTTGTGCCACAAAGCCACAGATATTATTGAGGAGAACTTTGCAGGGTCAACAGGATTATGTGTGTTCGATATTTTCAGTGACTTGGTTGATGCCATGTGATTGATCCTGTTCCATCAATTTTATCAGAACTGTTAGTGTTTATATACAACAGAATGACATGCTAGACCATTTTTGAAACTACAGATGCTAGAATCCAAGGTAGACAAAAGCAGGAGGCTGGGAGAACACAGCAAACCAGGCAGCATCAGGAACTGGAGAAGTTGACGTTTCAGGTGTAACCCTTCTTCAGGACTGGAGATGAATGTAAGGGGAGTTGCAGATAAAGGGTGTGGTGGGGAGACGGGGTGGTGAACTGGGAATAGGTGAAGCCAGGTAGAGGGTACAACCTGGTTGGTCGATGGGAGGAATGAATCTGGTTGGTGGCAGAGAGGAATGGAATAGAGGGGGATGGGCTAGGAAGGAAGTCGGAATTGGGAAGGGAGGTTATTTGGAATTGGAGCTCTCGATGTTAAATCCTCCAGGCTGTAAGCTGCGTAGGCAGAAGATGAGATATTGTTTCTCCAATTTGTTGTGACAATGGAGGAATCCGAGTATAGTTATGTCAGGAAAGGAGTGGGAAGGGGAGTTAAAATGGGCAGTGACTAGGAGGTCAGGTCAGACCCTGTGGGCCCGGCTGAGATGCTCAGCAAAACGTTCCCTTAGTTTATGTTTGGTCTCCCCAATGTAGAGAAGACCACATCAGGAGCACCTGATGCAGTAAACTAGGTTGGAGGAGAGGCAAGTGAACCTCTGTCTCACCTGGAAGGACTGTTTGGGGCCCTGGATGGAGGTGGGGGTGGGGGGATGGGGGCGGATGTGCCAGCGGGTTTTGCATCTGAGGCATATAAGAGTCAATCCCATGGATTCACATGTAGGCCAAACTAGGATGGTATATTTTGTTTTCCTGAAGGACATTCATGAACTCAATGGGTTGTTATAGCAATCGACCAAAGCTTCATGATCACCACTAAAACAGACTTCAATTCCAGATTTATTAATTGAATGCAAATTTCATCAATTGCCATGGTGAGACATTTCTTAACACTTTCTTTATGGTGAGCTGTGTTTTGGTGGCAAGATCTGGGCAAATTGGAAAATAATGTAAATAAATCTCAATTCAAGAAAGGAGGGAGATCGAAAACTGGAAACTATAAGCTAATTAGCCTAAACTTTTGGAATTCATTCTAAAGGAAGTAGCAACTGATCAACTCAAAGGAATTTTCAGAAAATGATGGTCAAAAAAGGTGTAACTGAATTTGAAAGATTTATATTTGAATTTACAAGTATCAAAAGGATACCTCTAACTTGACATGTATGAATATAATATCGCAAATAAATAATTAACACGTTCAAGGCAATAGGCAATTGAATCGGTACAGTTCAGAAACATTAACTGAGGCAATGTGGACAACTCCCATATTAAACTGCACAACTGAAACTTTTAGGGAACTGTTACTTTGCAGATGTCAATTCAGGGGAGAGAATCTTTCCCACATAGACAATATTGCCTTTTCTTGGCAACTATGTAACCTGTTCCTCCACTTGCAAGAAAGACAATGAGCTGGCAAATGTAGAACGCAGATGTAGATTGAATGAAATATATATGTAGGATCAGTTTGGGTGACCTGAGGGGCACATAGAAATCAGTTTTGGAGGAGATAAGGAATAGTAAAGAAAAAAGTTACTTCAGGGAGTAATTTACAGTCCCCTGAACAGTAATCACAATGTAGGACAAAGAATACAAGAAAATATACTGGGTGCACGTGATAAAGAGACAGTAATAATTATGGGTGATTTTAATCTAAACAGGAAAAATAAAATTTGCAAAGCAGCTTCAATGAGGAGTTCATACAATGCTTTCCAGATAATTTCTTAGAGCAGTATGTTCTGGAACGGAGCAGAGAGCAGGCCCTTCTAGACTTGGTACTATATAACGTGACAGGACCTTAGAGTAAAGGCAATTCTGGTGGCAGCAACCCTAATATAATTACTGTAGCAGCTTTGTTCATGCATCTCTGATTTATAGATCAGTGCCATACCCTACCTTATCACTACTGCTTGGAATCCAGTAAATAAATCCAAAGCATACATTCACATAAAAAGTACACCTATAATAGTAGTACATCAAAGACTGAAAGGCAAGAGGAATCTAAACAAAACATTATTACAAGAGAAAAAGCATTAAGAGATTTGACACATCTCCTCTACCTGATGACTTGTACCCTTGAGTCTTAAAAAAGTGGCGATGGATGGTGAATGCATTGATTGTAATCTTCCAAGAATACCCAGAAAAACATGCAGGAAGGCTTTTCCATTGATTATTTGAAGCTTCTCTACTGTAATTTGTACCTATTGCCTCAGAAAAGTGGCCTTGATAATTTATTGTTAAAAATTTAAACTGCAAAATTAATTTATTTTACAAAAATAGAACAAGCAAATATGAATATGTGTGTATATATGAATATAAAGCACAAATAGTGACGGGTGAGTGGAATTTAGTGTAAATTAGAATAGGTTGCCAGAGTTTACAAAGGGACACAATTTTTATTGTCTCAACAAATTAATCTGTTCTTATTGGTATCTGTTAAGGGAAATATATTAGTCAAGTGTAGAAAGAATTCTGTGGTCACGCTGCCACACTGTATTGGTTGTGCAGGACTTTGCTCCAATTTGACATTTCAAAGGACACACCCGAAGAATGCCATACTTGCGCATCTGCCAAACAGTTATAAGAAAGGGCCAAATTAGAACTTCTGTATTATCATTGGGTCATGATCTCTAGCCAAATCCCTAATCAATTTGTTCCACTTAGATAAAGTCATCATAGTCCCATAGTCATAAGGCTGTTCTCTCTCGTTAGAGAGACAGAGAGAGAGAACTGGTGGTGGTTTAACCTGAAATTTAAGAAGGTGGGACCTTCCTGAATTTGAACATATGATGTTAATATCACATTGCATCACAAACCAGCCATCCATCCAACTGAGCTAACTAATCTCAATTCTACAGCATTGGCATTTATTCAGCAAAATGGAATATTGCTCAGTTATAATCCAATCCAGCTAGTTACCATCCCATTGGTCTATTTAATTATGGTAGTAGTAAATGAGAACTGGAACTCTCTCCCTTTTGTGTTTCTCATCAGTTTGGAAGACAGTGCCCAGTGAAGTAAGCAAATTGTGGAAATAACCACTCACTGAGAACTCAAAAATATTTACACATTCTATCATGCTGAGAATACAAGTTAACCATTAAAAAACCTACAGTCTCAGCACCTCAAGGACCCTAATAATTTTTCATCTGAATACATTTTATTTTCCGTGTCTATATCAGACACTCTCTGTTATACACGTCTGTGTGTGTGTGTGTGTGTGTGTGTGTGAGAGACCTTGCTTTCTTTCCTAGTGAAAATGTTTTAATTAAAGTGTGATAGCTGTATGCTAAAAATAAATATTTGTGGCAACCAACTGACAGACGATTAAAAACAAAGGAGCCAATTCACTCTCCTAACCTCATCCTAAAAACTGTCAAATCATCATCAATATGATGAAGGCTGTGATTAACTATGCTGTCATGCAGCCCTCATACAGCAATGACCTGCTCGTTACTCACATCAGATGTAAATGAAGGTGTGAAAACAAAAAATAGAATCACTCTGCTGTAAGCAAAACTGACAAGACATTGACAAATGTTTGTGTATGTGTGTGTGGGCAGTATATGTGTATGTATAAGGAAAATGGAGGACAGAGGTCATGCTCTGAAGTTGTGGAATTCAATATTCTGTCCTTGAAGCTGTAAAATGCCCAAGTTGAAAATGAGATATTCTATCTCCAGCTTGCATTAGCTTCACTGGAACACTGTAGCAGTCTGAGGACAGAAGTATTAGCAATGACAACAAAGTCATTGACAGAAATGGCAAGCAACTGGAAGGTCAGGATAATTCAAACAGACAGAGCAGAGGTGGTCTCCCATTCTGCATTTGGTTTTGCCAATGTAAGAAAGAGTATTGTGAGCAGCAAAATCAGTAGACTAGATTGAAAAGAGTACAAATAAAATGTTGTTTCATCTAGAAGGTGTGTTTGGAGCCTTGGGCACTGAGGAGGGAGGAAGTTTAATGGGCAAGTGTTACACCTTCTGTGATTACATGGGAAGGTGCCATGGGGGAATGAGGAAGTGTTAGCAATGATGGAGGAACAGAGAAGTGTGTCTTGAAAGGAATCATCCCGCAGAATTCATTGTCAGCAACTAACCTCAGAGTTTTGCATCTTCTGTGTCACATTTGCTTGTGCTGGTCTGCAAAGAAAATAGATACTTAAACACACTAAGGGTTAGCCGGCTTGTTCCGTGATTTTCTTTCTCCAACTGTCCAGTGACGTATATGTGGTCTTGCCTAGAGGGTTCAGTTGCCACGTTTACAAGATCAGTTTAACAGTTGGGAAAATTCCTTCCATAGCCAGAGTTCCATTGTCCATCGAATGGTTTCAATCAATTGTGATAGGGGACTCTCTAGTCAGAAGCACAAACAGATATTTCTGTGGCTGACAACGAGACAGCATAATGGTGTGTAGCATCCCTAGTGCCAAGGTCAACGATATCTCAGAGAGGGTACAGAAATTTATAAAAGGGGCGAGGGACCAGCAGGAGGTCATTGTACACATTGCAACTAATGACGCAGGATGAGAAAAGGGCAAGGTTCTGAGGAGAGATTACAGGAAATTGGGCAGGAAGATAGGTTTTGAGAGTAATAATATTTGGATTACTCTCGATGCCATGAGCTTGTGAGAGTAAGAATAGGGGGATAGAGCAGATGAATGCATGCCTGAGGAGATGGTGTAGGGGAGAAGGATTCACACTTTTGGATCATTGGAATCTCTTCTAGGGAAAAAGTGACCAGTACAGAAAGGATAGATTGCACCTGAATTGGAAGATGGGGAGATTTGCTAGAGCTGCTTGAGAGGATTTAAACTAGTAAAAGATAGGGGAGAGTGGGACCCAGGGAGATAGTGAAAAAAGAGATCAGTCAGAGACTGGATCAGACTGAGACTGGTACAGTTGGGAAAAGGTGTGAGTCAAACAGTCAGGGCAGGCAGGAACAAAGCAGAGAACGAGTTAGGACTGATAAACTAAACTTTTTTTTTTCAATGTAAAAGGCCTGACAGGGAAGGAAGCTGAACTCAGAACATGGTTAGGAGCATGGGACTGGGATATCATAGAGATTACATAAACATGGCTGAGGGATGGACAGGACTGACAGCTTAATGTTCTGGGGTATAGATGCTATAGGAAGGATAGAAAGAGGGGCAAAAGAGGAGGGAGTGTGACATTTTTAATTAAGAATAACATTAAGAATGTACACAGGGAGGATATTCCTGGGAGTACATCTAGAGAAGTTATTTGGATGAAACTGAGAAATAAGAAAGGTTGATTACCTTACTGCGATTGTACTATAGACCCCCCTCCAATAGTCAGTGGGAAATTGAGAAGCAAATTTGTAAGGAGATCTCAGTTGTCCGTCAGAACAATAGGGTGGTAATCATAGGGGATTTTAACTTTCCAAACATAGACTGGGACTGCCATAGTGTTAAGGGTTTGGATGGAGAGGAAATAAGTGTGTACAAGAAAATTTTCTGAATTCAGTATGGGGATGCACCTTCCATAAAAGGAGCAATATTTGACCTACTTTTGGGAAATAAGGCAGGGCAGGTGACCGAGGTGTCAGTGGGGGAGCGCTTTGGGGCCAGTGACCATAATTCTACTAGTTTCAAAATAGTGGTGGAAAAGGATCGACTGGATCTAAAAGTTGAAGTTCTAAATTGGAGGAAGGCCAATTTTGACAGTATTAGGCAAGAACTTTCAAAAGTTGACTGGGTGCAGATATTCAAAGTAAAGGGAGATGGGAAGTGGGTGGCCTTCAAAAATGAGAGTCCGGAGACAGTATATTCCTGTTAGTGTGAAGGGCAAGGTTGGTAGGTGTAGGGAACGCTGAATAATTAGAGAAATTGAGGGCTTGGTCAAGAAAAGAGAAACATATGTCAGGTACAGGCAGCAGAGATCAAGTGAATCCCTAGAAGAGTGTAAAAGCAGTAGGAGTATACTTAAGAAGGAAATCAGGAGGGCAAATAGGAGACATGAGACAATTTTGGCAAATAGGGTTAAGGAGAAACCAAAGGGATTCCACAAATACATAAAGGACAGAAAGGTAACTAGGGAGAGAATAGAGCCCCTTAAAGATCAGCAAGGCTGTCGATGTGTGGGACCACAGCAGATGGGGGAGATATTAAATGACTATTTTGCATCAGTGCTTACTGTGGAAAGGATATGGAAGCTCGCGAACTTGGGGAAATAAATAGTGACATCTTGAAAAATGTCCATATTTCAGAGATGGTGGTGTTGGATGTCTTAAGACACATAAAGGTGGATAAATCACCAGGACCTGATCAGGTGTACCTAGAACTCTGGGAAGCTAGGGAAGTGAATCCTGGGACGCTTGCTGAGATATTTGCATCATTGATAGCCACAGGCGAAGTGCCAGAAGACAGGAGGTTGGCTAATGTGATGTCACTATTTAAGAAAGGTGGTAAGGAAAAGCCAGGTAGATCAGTGAGACTGACATCAATGCTGGGCAAATTGTTGGAAGGGATCTTGAGGTACAGAATTCACATGTATTTGAAAAGGTAAGGACTGATTAGGGATAGTCAGCATGGCTTTGTGTGTATGCAATTGTGTCTCAATAACTTAATTGAGTTTTTTGAAGAAGTAATGAAGAGGATTCATGAAGCCAGAGCATTGGATGTGATCTATATGGACTTCAATAAGCCATTTGACAAGGTTCCACATGGTAGACTAGTTACTAAAATTAAATCACATGGAATACAGGGAGGTCAAACCATTTGGATACAGAACCGGTTCAAAGGTAGGAGACAGAGGGTGGTGATGCAGGGTTGCTTTTCAGACTGGAGGCCTGTGACCAGTGGTGTGCCACAAGGTTCGGTGCTGGATCCACTGCTTTTCATCATTTATATAAATGATTAGGATGTGAACATAGGAGGTATGGTTAGTAAGTTTGCAGATGACACCAAAATTGGTGGTGTAGTGGACAGCCAAGAGGTTACCTCAGAGTACAACAGGACTTTGATCAGATGGGCCAATGGGCCAAGGAGTGGCAGATGGAGTTTAGATAAATGTGAGGTGCTGTAGTTTGGAAAGACAAATCCGGGCAGGGCTTCTACGCTTATTGGTAAAGTTCTGGGGGGTGTTGCTGAACAAAGAGACCTTGGAGTGGAATTACAGGTAGACAGGATAGTGAAGTTTGGTATGCTTGCTTTTATTAGTCAGTACATTGAGTATGGGAGTTGAGAGGACACATTGCAGCTGTACAGGACATTTGCTCAACCACTTTTAGAATATTGTGTGCAATTCTGCTCTCCCTCCTATAGGGAGGATGATGTGAAATTTGAAAGGGTTCAGAAAAGATTTACAAGGATGTTGCCAGGGTTGGAGGATTTAAGTTACTGGGAGAGGCTGAATAGGCTGAGGCTACTTTTCATGGAGCATCGGATTCTGAGGGGTGACCTTATAGAAGTTTATAAAATCATGAGGGGCAGAGTAAGGCTGAATAGCCAAGGTGTTTTTCCAAAGTAGTAGTGGAGTCCAAAATTAGAGGGCATAGGTTTAAGGTGAGAGGGAAAAGTTTAAAAGGGGCTTAAGGGGCAAATTTTTAACACAGAGGGTAGTGTGTGTGTGTGGAATGAGCTGTCAGAGAAAAAGATGGAAGCTGGTACAATTACAACATTCAAAAGGCATCTGGATGGTGGATGAATAGCAAGGGTTTAGGGCCACAGGTTGCTAGCAAACAGGACCAGATTAATTTAGGATATCTGATTGGCATGGATGATTTTGACCAAAGGGTCTTTTCCCATACTGTACAGCTCTCTGACTCTTCAGAAGCAGACTATTTGGCCCACTGAATTAACAGTGACCCTCTAAAGAACATTCCACCCAGACCACACTCCTAACCCTGTCTTTACCATGGCTAATCCCCTAATATACATATATTTAGATTGTAAGAGGGAATCAGAGGTGAATGTCTCCTGAGGCTGGAATCAAACCTGGATCCCCAACACTGTGAGGCAGCAGGGCTAACATGCTGCCCTCCCCATTTGAGTACCCAGATGATTGATTAGATTAGGCACCCTACAGTGTGGAAACAGGACCTTCCGTCCAACCAGTCCACACCAACCCTCCGAAGAGTAACCCACTACCTACCTACCCACTACCAGACCCATTACCTAACACTATGTGCAATTTAGCATAGCCAATTCATCTTTGGATTACCCACACAAACACGGGGAGAACATGCAAACTCCACACAGACAGTCACCCGAGGCTGGAATCAAACCTGGGACCCTGGTGCTGTGAGGCAGCAGTGCTAACCACTGAGCCACCATACCACCCACAGATTGCTAGATGATTTGTTAATGGGGTCGGAGATTATCCTCATTCACGCTTGTTCGAGGTAATTTTTCATTGTGAGGCTTTTCTGTTTAGTTCACTCTGTTCAATAGCTTTAAAATATAGAAGGTACTATGATGGAAATGTCCAGCCATCTTTGACTTGATTTCAAGTCATTGGATTGTGACTTTAGATTTTTTAGAACATTACTTAGTTTTCAGCCAGTAAATTTGTAAATTTATTGTAAAGACCAGCTTCATAATAAGGCTCCACATACTTTATTTATTTTGTAACAGGATCACCAGGTGCCTGTTGGTTTGCTTGAAGCTTTGTGTGACCATCAATATACCATACTTTGTTAATAAAGGCAGATATTGTTTGTGTTGTTGATATTTATTTAGACTTGGCTATCTAAATTGGCGCTACTAGCCTTTTGTGGAAGGGTGAGCGGGCTGAAAGTGGTGATCTGGTTTGGTCAGTTGGGTACATTTCTACGTGGTACAACATAAAAGTAGTTGTGCATTCAGTCCCTGAACTGGATGCAGTAGTTCATGGAGAACTGCCTTCTCACCTTACCCCACATTTGTGGAGTAGCTACTCTTGAGCTACACGTAAAGAAATTGTCTTTGGTCCTTTGTGGCCTATGGTTCCTATCCTGTTGTGGAAAATACTCATTGACATGTTGGTGAGTTTATTTTTTTCATTGGGTGACAATGGTCCCTTTACATTGTCGCTGCATAGTTGAAAACGAAAAAAAAGATAAAAAATGGCCAAGAGGACAAACTGTTTTTGCTTCAGGATCCATAATGCACCACGAGTCACAATTCCCTCGACAGAGGAGGGAACTGGGCAGTAAATCCATTCAATCTCTTCCGTCTACAGAAAAGCCCACTTATTGTGAGTTATAAGGTTGCAACCTGTGCTTCTGATTTCATCGTAAAAATCAATCCTTGTCACTGATTTCTGAATGAGAAACTAAAAGCAGAAAAAGTTGTGAATTCACAGCACGCGCATTGAAACAAACACAACAATGTGCAAAGGTTCTGGAGGAGCAGCCAAAAACCCTGGTTTTATTTTGCTGCTCGTTTTCTCTTTCATTTCCAGTTTTGCAACACCTGCCTTTAAGAGAAAAGAAGACGGCGTAGGGTCGTCTTGCTAATAGTCTGAACTGGGAAGAGGCAAAAGGGGATCGAGTGGAATGAACAGGCAGCATGATGGAACCCAGCACACTGTGATTCAGTGTTGTCCCTGGGCTTAGCAGCAATTCCAGTGAAAGACGTCTGATGCAAGGGAGGGAGGAGGGGAGCAAGCTGGCTGCGAGTGGGGAGTGTGCGTCACTGGATCAGGAGCTTTGGGCGGTGTATGATGCTATTTTACAGGAGCAGAGTGGCGCATTAAACAGTCAGTGTCTGCTTTGGTGAAAACACGGAGATTCTGAGATATTTACAGTTGGAGAAAGAAAGGAAAGCGAAGGCGGTCTGTTGTTTGGTGTTCAGCTCAAGCCTTGTTGAATGAATCGAGGGGCGATGGGATGAATATTGTGGCGGAGGCAGGGAGTGCTGTGTGTGTGTGTGCATCTTATGTGCCTTGTTCCTTTCACAAACAATCCGTTGGTCGAGGGGTTTGGATGGGTGAGGGATGGAGGCGGTGAGCAGAGCCCCGGAGATTCAGCAGCAAGTCGAGAAGAAGAAGCTGCACCGAGCGCCGTCTCCGGCCAGACCCAAAGCGATCCGGGGCTGGTCGGTGGCGAAATCCAAATGTAACCCGGGCTCCAAGCCGGCTCTGGGGATCTCCCAGTGCCGCCTCTCCCGGCACAGCCCGGCTCTCAAGGACATCAAACTGGGCAAAATGCCCGCGGCTAAAGCGGCGGCGGTGAAGAAGCCGGAGAAAGGAGGAGGTGGAGGGGTAAAAGGCAGCGCCAGCGGCAAGAGGAAGAAGATTCAGCGGCTCGCCAGCGCTGCCGCTCCGGCCCCGGGCACCGACTCCAGCTGCAGCTCCAGCAGCAGCTCCGAGCTCTCCGACTGCCCGTCCGAGCAACTCTCCGGCATCCTGTCCCCCGGGGCCAGCGAGCACCGGGACGGCTGCCCCACTCCCCCCGGCCAGGAGGACGGCGGATCCTCGGCCAGCGGCGGACAGTCGGACGGAGCGTCCGGAGCCAAGTCCCCGTCGATGGGGAGCCGGCTTCATGTCAGCAACTCGCTGGCCTTTTCCGATTTCAGCGAAGAATTCGTTGACAGCATCCAGGAGGAATTCCTGAAAGAGATCGAGGAGCTTCGGTCTGAAAACGATTATCTGAAGGTAGGCGAGGGCCGGCTTAATCATCTCGAGCAGACTGTTTTGTGGCAGATCATCTCTCTCTTTTTGTTTCTGAACGTGGATGTGCCTCAAATGGGTGGGAAGTGAACAGAATGGCCTATTGTGGGTGAACTGGATGATCTAGCCGCAGGAGCACTGTCGTGTTTGTGGACCTTGCCTGTGTGTTTTATTTAGGTTTTAGCCCTATTTTGTGGAGGTGCACCCAGAATCTCATTATTGTCCTCCATCCTAACACTGATCAATAGATTCGTTGTGGACACAGCGGAATGAGCTGTAAATTGCTAAAGTATTACTGTAAGGTTTCTTTACAGGGCTGGGGATGGGAACACACCTTGTGTTTCAAGGGTATGAACAACAGCATTCGCCAAAACATTCGATTTTTTTTTTAAATGGAGTCCAGATTTGAGTTATGCCACTGCTTGGTTATAGTATTGGATTCTTGTAGATGTTTGTTTTAATTCTGCTATGATTTCTGAGAGATGAAGAGAAAATGTGCAACTCCTATAAATATACCATCAATAGCACTGTATTTTGAGGCAGTTTATTTATTCTTGAAGGAATAAGCATTTTTTATTCTTGTAGCACCCAAGAGAAATGGGTATATATAAGTGCTGCAGGCTGAGAGAAATTTCTGTTAGTTTGCCATTGATGCACATGCCATGTAAAACTTTGTTCATACTTCTTGTTGAGTCTGCTGAAATCCTGATTTATGCAATTGTTTTTCTCAGTCACAACTCTTCGTTTGCTGCGCCATCTTTCATTCTCTATAAAATTGCCCATCCAAAACTGCTGTTTGTATGCAAACTCTGTCCAAGTCCCATTCATTGTTACAGTGAAAGAGTCACAGAGTTATGCAGCATGGAAACAGACACTTCAAACCAATTCATCCATACCCACTAGATATACTAAACTAATCTAGTCCCATTTGTCAGCATTGTCCCATATCCCTCTGAACATTTCCTATTCATGTACACATCCAGATGCCTTTCAAATCTTGTAACTGTACCAACCTCCACCACTTCCTCTGGTCCCAGGTTCGATTCCAGCCTCGGGCGACTGTCTATGTGGAGTTTGCACATTCTCCCTGTGTCTGCGTGGGTTTCCTTTGGGTACTCCAGTTTCCTCCCACAGTCCAAAGATATCCATGCCAAATTCCCCATAGTGTTAGGTGCATTAGTCAGAGGGAATGGGTTACTCTTCGGAGGGTCAGTGTGGACTGGTTGGGCCGAAGGGCCTGTTTCCACACAGTAAGGAATCTAATCTAATCTAATCTAAAAAGTAGCCTAAACAATGTCTTGTACAACAACAACTACTGAAATTGAGTTTGAATCCCTCGTGATAGTTCCTGTCCCTGTAACCTCCTCCAGCATTGTAAACCCTCAGGGAATTCTTTCCTCCTCTAATTCTGGTCTCTTGTGCATTGCAGATTTACTTTATGCAATCATCACAATGTGCCATCTGTTTTACAGGCCCTAAACTCTGAATTCTTTCCCAAAGCAACTTTGCCTACTTATTCTCTCCCTCTCTATTTCAAGAACTCCTTCAATTCTATCTTTTTAGTTAAGCTTTTGCCATCTGTTCTAATATCTCCTCATGTGGCTGGGTGTCACATTGTCTAATACTGCTCCTGAAGTACCTTGGAGCCTTTTACTATACTAAATGAAAGTTGACATTGCCATATTTCAAATGTTGCATAGTTTTTATTTAGTTAATAATTAAAGGAATCTAAGGAGATGGCACATTTTGTGTAATAGTTGTCTTTTTTTAACAACCATTTTGTACAATTTGCAAGAAGAAATCCAGTATTCTTTATACAGCATTGCTTACTTAAAAACATTCAACATATCTTCCTTAGATCTTGATCAGATGGTCCTCAGAGGAGCAGCAGTTGGAGTTTAATTTAGATAAATGTGAGGTGCTGCATGTTGGAAAAGCAAATCAGGGCAGGATTTATACACTTAATAGTAAGGTCCTGGGGAGTGTTGCTGAACAAAAAGACCTTGGAGTGCAGGTTCATAGTTCCTTAAAAGTGGAATATCAGGTAGATAGGATAGTGAAGTGGGTGTTTTGCATGCTTTCCTTCATTGGTAAGAGTATTGAGTACAGGAGTTGGGAGGTCATGTTGTGGCTGTAGAGGACATTGTTTAGATCAGAGTGGTGCTGGAAAAGCACAGCAGGTTAGGCAGCATTCGAGGAGCAGGAAAATCGACGTTTTGTGCAAAAGCCCTTCATCAGGAATAGAGGCAGGAAGCCTCCAGGGTGGAGAGATAAATGGGGGGAGGGGCTGGG
>NC_057729.1:36596399-36646588 GCF_004010195.1 Chiloscyllium plagiosum | reverse complement strand
ATACAGCGGACAGCTGAAACTGACAACCGGAAGCGGCAGGGACAGGCCACTATAAATGCCGGAGGAAACACCACAGAAGCGCTTCACAGGAGGCTCCCAAGCACTGAGGATGTCACCTAGACAGGGGACGAAACGTTTGCAACAAAAACTTCCAGCTCGGCGAACAGAACCACAGCATAAATTTAAAATAAAAGCACTAAAGTTTGGTAATCGTATCACTTAAAATAAATAAGAAATCAGTATGAATTACTTCATGGTGCACACCTTCCAGTGAAGACAGAGTCTCCATGACTTTAAATGTTAATATTAACTGCTGTTATGGAAACAAAACATCAGCATGATGGATCAACATGGGCGGTATTCAGAAACCCACAGCTGTGGCATTGAAATGGTTCTAGGTAGCATCAGTGACAATGACAGGGATGACATATAATTCCATCTTAATAACATTCATGAATATCTTTGTATTGATATCACACAGCGAAATGTAAATTTAAGAAACGATATTACTTGAAACAAAAGTTAATTCTGCTGAAAGAAACTGGAGGATATAGAAATCCAGCATAATCAGCTTCTGTGAGTCATGTGGACAAGAACATCCTAACTTCAATCTTTTTAGTCTCTCATATGTTCAATTAGTTGATCTCAGCTGAGCCTATACAATTGTTGTCAGTTTCCCAAGGGAGAGAGATTGGTGACTTCAGGATGGTATTGGCAGAGCTTCAGCGCGATAAAGAAAAGTACAGCCTCAAAATGTGATTTATATTTACAGAACTTAGCCTCTTTGTGGCAATCAGCTTCATCAAAACTAACAAGTTTTCTCTGTCCGATGATCCATTATTTCATCCTATATTCCTAAATATTAGCTTTAAATTTTTAATCACGTAAATTATTTTTCATAAGAGCTGCCTTACCTCTTCAGCAGTGGGGTGAAGTATATTCATGGTAAGGTAGGACAGAAAAATATGCTGTTTCTTTGCAAGCATGCAAAAATAAAGCATCTGTTTAAATTTAAATTTAAGTTACACAGAAGCAAATTTGAGCTTGCCAGTTAAACACTTTTAATGCATTGTAAAATGTTTGTAAATCCCTTAAAGCTTACTGCATGAAATTTAAAGCATTTGCCAAGCATTTTATTTCTATATTGCACTTGATAGTATTTTGTTCAGAAATTATCTGTATTTCTGTATAGTAGAGCTAAAATTCTGACAGTTATGCGACATGACTAACGTCAGTATTGAATTTCAGACAGAGATCAGTCCGTCTATTTTAGTGTAGGAATTGGGGGAAATTTAAAGTTGTGTATGTCAGTAGGAATTTAGCTCCTGATCCCAAAGTTAGTACTCAATGGTCTTGAATTGTTTTATAGTCCTGAGGCAGATGATGTTTGGGCTGCTCCATTCTATTGTGTTCATATTTTTTATTTGTTGTTTAGGCCTATTTTTGGCATTCTTAGCTAAATCCTAAACCAAAACTTTGTTATAATCCAAACCATGGCAACATATTACGTGGGCTAAATTTTCCATCCATTGGGCTAAGTAACATTGAGCCAGATTTTACTAAAACAGTAATGGTGTCTGACCAACATGTGTTATTAATGTGCAAATTTTCCAGCGACCTGCAAGGAGGAAAAGCTGCCCCGTGGGTTTCAAATCATCACAGTTGGTTGATTGATTTGCTTGCTCAATTATTAATGTCACAAAACTAGCACTTCCTGCTTTTGAGTTATGAATTGTTTCAGATTTTTTGAAGTGACAAAATAATCCTTGCTTTCCCTCTGTCATCCTTTGCCAACCTTCCTTTCCTTCTCTGTATTTCTCTTTCTGTGCTTGTGTTAACATTGAATTCACCCTGTATCAGTCCTTCCTTTTTTTGGTTCCTCTCAAAACACTAAATCTCATTGGTTAAGGGAATGCACTTTTTTCCTTTTCGTACAAAGGACCAGTGCAGTTGCCCTCACTGCAATTTTATCACTTTGCACTTGCAGCAAATTGCCTCATTGTGCCCAAGTCTCTTAATATCCTAATTTAAGTATGTGCTGTTGTTCATTCATTGTCAGGGTGAGTTGTACATCATTGCAGAAGTTCCAATACTACAAGGACTTCAATGGTCAAGGAGCAAGCCTGCTACCACCACTTCAGGGGAATTAGGGATGAGTAATAAATGCAGTTTACATCCTGACAACAAAAAAATTTGCAAGATGAAAAGCTTATTCAACGTACTACATAAAATGATGCAAATAGAAATGCAACTCTCTATTTTAAAGCCTATTTGTGCGGTAGATTTTTTTAAAGTCAAAACTGGAATTTAATTTGAGCATCCACCAACAATTTGTGTATAACTGATTAAGTTATCTAAAAATACAGGCTAAATCATAAATGCAGGCTTCACCTACTAATCACCTGAAATCTGTCTTTTGCCAAGCTTCCAGCTTAGTGTGAAACAGCTCTCATCAATTAACCCCATGCTTGTCACTGAAATCCCACCTTGCACCAACAGGAAGTGATGTAACCTAGTCATTTGATCCTTCCCTGTGGTCATTTATATCCTATCTGCTCCAACAAAAAGCTTAAATGTATGAACAGCTGGCATCATGAAGCAGCTGGAAAATCTGCTCTTCAGAACTGTTCGCATCATGGGTAACACTGAATTCATGTCATACAGAGGAATTCAATGCAAAGCATATTACTGTTCTCTTCAAAATTCACTTCAAAAATAGTAAAACTCACAATTACACTTGTATTGCAACCATGATTGGATTGTACGTCCATCTTTTGATATAATGACTGATTTTGTTTGTAAATAATACATTGTTCCTTGTATTTATAAAATCTATTCTGAAAAATGTTCATTTGCAATTTTTTTTAACTATACAAAAAAGCATACTGAATTGTTTTGACTACAGCTGGGAAAATCACAGGAGGTAGTGACGTCCATTCTTATGTAGACATGCTTCTCAGTGGGCCATGGTGCATATTTGCATGATGTTAATCAGTGCATTAATAATATTTCATAAAAGGCATACCTTGCACAATCATCTAATTGAAATTCAGGCGCTTCAATCTATCACAGAAATTAACCTGCTTTATTAAAACTGGTTACCATTATTATTTCTCATTTCATGTAACACAGAGAAAACTGTCAAGTGCATTAATAGTTTCTGTCCTGTTTGCAAATGTGAAGAATCATGATTTGTTGTACTTTTGGAATGGTAGATTTTCAGTATGTCCTATCTGAGATTAGTAGCATTAGCTCCCATTCACTACAGATTATCTGCTTGTATTGTTTTGGCAATGTATGTATTTGTCTAAGTTTTAAATAACCAGGGAGAAAGCTGATACAACTCATCCTTCCTTATAATTCTATTTCAAAAATGCCTGATCCATCTTTCTCATAGCTGAAACATACAAGTAATTGTGGTGACCTTGCATTCTGAAGTTATTGTTTTGCATTTCAACATGTAAAATTTTATTAAATCCCACACTTAAAATAATATTTAGAAATACTGCAGTTCATTTTGAAAGCATTAAGGTCTTCTTTTAGATCTGAGCCATTCAATTCAGTTTTAAGCACTAATAACTGGATATTTAATGAGGAGGCATGGTGGCTTAATGGTTAGCACTGCTGCCTCACACCGTTAGGGACCGGGTACGATTCTAGTCTCTGGTGACAGTCTGGTGTTTGCACTTTCTCCCTGTGTTTGTGTGGGTTTCCTCTGCTTACTCCAGCATCCTCCCACAGTATGCGGGTTAGGTGGTTTGGCCATGGTAAATTCCCTATAATGTCCAGGGATGTGTAGGTTAGGTGGGTTTGTCAAGGTAAAATGTAGGGTTACAGGGATTGGTCAAGGACTGGTTCTGAGGGAGTTGGCATGAACTCGATAGGCCAAATGGCCTACTTCCACACTGTAGGGATTCTATGCTAGTGCATTTATTTTTTGGCTGCTTCAGTTTCATTCCCAAAAGAACTGAATGGTTTATCTGTAAGCTTTTAAATTTCATTCTTCAGGAGTACTGACTATACCTTGCCAGAACAATGAAACTCAACAGATTGAAAATAATTTGCTGCATAGAATTCATTTACACTTATTGTTATGAGGACAGTAAGAATTTATTTACTGCTTTTCATTTTCTATTCTGCTGTATTAAATGACTGATACAAAATAAAAATGAAATACTCATAATGTTTCTTGATTTTAGGATGAAATTGAGGAGCTTCGAGCTGAAATGCTCGAAATGAGAGATATCTATTTAGAAGAAGATGTTTACCAGCTCCAGGAACTTCGTCAAGAGCTAGACAGGGCAAACAAAACTTGCCGGATCCTTCAATATCGGCTGCGAAAGACTGAGCGACGAAGCCTCCGAGTAGCTCAGACAGGCCAAGTTGACGGAGAACTAATCCGGAGTTTGGAGCAAGATGTGAAGGTATATGTGTATTCTTTAAACATTGTTTTCAGAATATTCTTGGAATACATTAAAGGGACTGGTATGGTACAAAGTTTAATTTGCATTTCTTAAATGTCATATCTTACTGTGTAGGAATCCTTCGGTGTAAAGTCTTCTCAGCCAATGTTTATTGCTTGAAGGGTGATTAGATGTGTTTTGTCAGGAAGTCGCATTGTCATGAATAAGTTCACAGGAATGCTTGCAAACGTCATCATTCACATTCAGCAATAAAGTGTCCCAGGACTCTGTACAACAACGTTGATATGATTAACTCAATGAGAATACATTTTCTTTTTTCAAGTAGCTGTTAAGTTTACTTTTCTATTGGAGCAATGATGCAGAGGTGTCCGTGTTGGACTGGGGTGGACAAAGTTAAAAATCACACAACACCAAGGTTATAGTCTAATAATTTTATTTGGTAGTACAAGCTTTTGGAGCACTGCTCCTTTGTCAGGTAGCCACTGAAAGCTTGTACTTCCAAATAAAGGCTGCTGGACTATAACCTGGTGTCATGTGACTTCCTACCTTTTCTATTGGAAACCAATTAGCTGAAAACCCAATTTTTAGAATGAATTAAAATTAAAAAGCAAAATCAGCATCATAATTATTCTGCAGCACTTCTACTAATGGTGATCTCTACGTCATTAGTAAACCTTTATAACATGAAATAAGTGAAATAAGCCCCAAAAGTTCTTAAACCCAACCTTAATTTAAAAAAAAAATTGTGGACAATTTTGAAGACAGTGACCACCGGTCTATTCAATATTTCAGTTCTGTTATTTAAACTTATAATGCTGCCTTCTAGGAGATTGCTCTAATTTCTCTACATATGCACTCTCACTCCTTGGATTTACTATTGAGGCAGGCAGTGCTTCATTTATAATTTTTGTGCACCATTCCCTCCATATCCAATATTAAAATGTCTCTTTTGACTCTTCAAATCCCATTCCCATTCATTGGGACATATATGTGCAAAAATCAAAAATACAATTATGTTGACAAGCTTTAGACCATTTAAACATTGTCAGTAACAATATTAATTACAATTTTTTTTCATACTTGAGGTCAAATGTCATGTTACTATCTAAAGCATAAAATACTTTTGAGATAAACAGTTGGCTAGGAGCCTAAATCTTTTATCACTTCCATTTATTATGCAACCTATTATCTTTTATTGTTACCCGTTATGCACGATGTATTCAGTAAATGCATAAGGAGAGACTAGGCCTATATACCTCAGAGTTTAAGAGTAAGAGATGATCTCATTGGAACATATAAAATTCTTAAGCAACTTGTCAAAGTAGGTATTGAGAAAATATCCCCAGTTGCTGAGGAACCCAGAGTACAGAGTCATAGTCTCAGAATAATGGATCAGCCATTTAGGACTAAGAACAGGAGAAATTTCTTCAGTCAAAGTGTTCTGAAGCTTGGGAATTCTTTTTACCCCAAGCAAGTTGTGGATGATCAGTTGGTGAGTATGTTCAAAACACAAGGTCTTTGGGTATTAAGGGATATGAGAATAGGGTGGAAATGTGCTGTTGAGGTAGAGGATTAGCCATAATCTTGTTAAATAGCAGAGCAGGCTCAAAGCGCCAAATGATGCTGTTAACACTTAAATTTTTTTCTAAGGCCTGAGGACTGAATAATATTGATCCTTTGGCCTCTTAGTTCAGACCTGCCCCACTGCCTGGAGGTGGGTTGATCTATCTTAAAAATGCAACAATGAGTACAGGAAGTTAGTGGGTATTCATTTTTAAGTGTAAAACTAATATATGTAAATGTTCCTCACTTCAGTCAGCGCATCACTAATCTTATTCTGTTGGTTACTAGCCAATTGTTTATTTTAAAAATATTTGATGCTTTAGATTACAACAGAATATTTGACCTCAAGTATGAAATTATATGGTCATTAAACTTTTTTTAGTAGTAAAGTTAAATGGTCTAAATTTTGTTACTTTGCTGGTGTATCTGATGTTTCCTGTTTGTATGTATATGTCCCAATGAATGGGATGGGATTTCAAGAGTCAAAAACTATTTTACAATTAGACATTTGTCCTGATCTATTTGTTTAGTAATACCAGCTTTAATTTTAACTTGTATGTGTTAATCTATATGATGTAGGTAGCAGCTCTTTAGGAGATAGCTATCAAGGATGCTTAATACCAATTTTATGTGTCACTGTTCATATCATAATTTTTGTTGTATCAGCCAGGCATTCCATTATCCTCACTGCTCCAAATGTTTCCCAAATGTATTATTCAATTAAACTGATTCCTTTTTTTTTGTTTATTTCCCACTTACACTCTTACTGGGAAATGTTGAGTTTAGGTTAGATAATTGGGGTAAAAATAAGTTTAGTGTTTTGCATTGAAAAGTGTCAGACAAAAACGAAACATGTGTGGAGGTTTATGTGTGTTAGTTATTTAAATGCATTTCAAAGTATTTCCCCTTGCGTGGTCCTGGCTTCCTTGGTAAAGGGAATAAGGTTTATTCAGGGAAAAATCCTAACTTTTAGTCCTTAGGAAGTTTTTGTCATCAATTCATCTGTTACCAACAAACGTTATTAGAATTAATGAAGTTCCAAGATGTTCCTTTTGGTCTCCCTCCTATAGCAAGGATGTTGTGAAACTTGAAAGGTTTCAGAAAAGATTTACAGGCATGTTGCCAAGGTTGGAGGGTTTAGGCTATAGGGAGAGGCTGAATAGGCTGGGGCTGTTTTCCCTGGACCGTCAGAGGCTGAGGGGTGACCTTTAAAGAGATATTTAAAATCATGAAGTGCATGGATAGGGTAAATAAACAAGGTCTTTTCCCTTGGCTGGGGGAGTCCAGAACTAGAGGGCATAGGTTTAGGGTGGGAGGGGAAAGATTTGGAAGGGACCTAAGGGGCAACTTTTTCACACAAAGGGTGCTGCATGTATGGAATAAGCTGCCAGAGGAAGTGTGAAGGCTGGTACAATTAGAACATTTGAAAGGCATCTGGATGGGTATATGAATAGGAAGGCTTTAGAGAGATACAGGCCAAGTCCTAACAAATGGGACTAGATTAAATTAGGATAGTTGATCGGCATGGACAAGTTGGACCAAACGGTCTGTTTCATTCTGTACATCTCTGTGACACTATAAGTCAGAAAATCACTCTGCTTTATTGTGACAGGAATGTCATTAATAAATAACACAAAATATTAAGCTGTTGCTGAAATGAAGCAAATTTGACTGCTTGAAGTGTGAAAATCTTAATAATGTAAATACAGCAACCCAAGATTGGTTTCTGACAACTAACACCCTTTTATTGCCTCAGAGCCATGAATTAGCATCTAACGATGGGCATGTTTGTACAGCACACTCACACCCCTGAGAACTCTGAGTCATATTAAATCCCGATTACTGCACTCGGCAATTATGAGTTGTTGCTTGTAGAAACTTTGGAAGGTTCTCTCAATATTTGTTTTGTGCTTATAGCAAAATGCCAGTTTTCATTAGTAGGGAATGATTCCTGTGAACTTATAACTTTGCCATTATCTATATCACAAGTAGAATTGTTTGCTGAGTTAATGGTTCTTTCTCTTTATACTGGAGATCACATTGGATGCCAATCATTTCTCCTGTGTCTCTTGGAAAAGCAGTTATTACAGTAGTATTGGAACCAGTTATACAGACTTGAAGCAATATTTTTAGAAACACAAGCAGTTATACAGGGTAACCATATAAATTACAAAATAAAGATTAAATCAGTTTAACAAGAAATCACAATTTTTAGTACAGTCTGATCATTTGCAGAAACTTTTGGATGAAACAGTCAAGCTTGCGGAATATGAAACTAAAGAGATTACAAAATATTACTATTTCTTTGTAAAATATTTATTGGACAAATATGCCATGAATCTCCAATCTATGGTGTTTAAATATGTAGAGGAAATTAAAACTGTGAATATGTGCCAAATTTAAGCATAACTCCTGTGTGCTATAGTGGAGTGCAAATAAAATGCAAAGTAGTTTGAGGCCAGGAATGATGTTTTAAATGTTCTCATGCATATTATTAGAACTTGGAAAAAAGAATTTTTTTCATTTTTGGAAACTGCAATTTTGTTATTAATACAAAATATTTTGGGAGAGAATCTATGATGTAGCAGCTTTGATCCTCTTTATATAACAACCTAACCTGCAATTGTCATGATTTTAATGTGTTTGAAGGGTCAGCTTTCTAACGCACAATGTCACCCAGTTTGAAGGTAATCATGAGTTTGCAGATGGAATTGGGAGCCACTCCTATTAAGTTTGAGTTTGATGCTAGACACTGGCTGTCCAGCCTAGCTCATTATTTCTTTGTCAAGGCATTCAACCATACATTTTGGTTTATTATTTTGGAAAGGTTCAGGCTAGCAGATGGAGTTCAGGTGAGATTGTGTTTGTTGAGAATAGTGTACCAGTCAATCAATAATACCAATGAAATAATAACCAAGATCTGAAGGCACAATGCAACACAGAAGATGTAGAACTTATTATCTATTTTTGCAGTGTCTGGCAAACACAGTTATTTGTTCAAAGTTTGGGCGAAGATTTGTAGCTCGGGTGCTCGTTGTTGTGGTTCTGTTCGCCGAGCTGGAAGTTTTTGTTGGAAACGTTTCGTCCCCTGGCTAGGCGGCATCATCAGTGCTTGGGAGCCTCCTGCGAAGCGCTTCTTTGATGTTTCCTCTGGTGTTTATAGTGGTCTGTCCCTGCCGCTTCTGGTTGTCAGTTTCAGCTGTCCGCTGTCGTGGTTGGTATATTGGGTACCCAGCACTGATGATGTCGCCTAGCCAGGGGACGAAACGTTTGCAACAAAAACTTCCAGCTCGGCGAACAGAACCACAACACAGTTATTTGTATATTGGACATGATTTATTTCAGAACTTACCAATTTCACACCAGAAATTTACATGTTGTTTCATTGAGTTATTGTGATTTTCTGCATGATGATAGGAACACCTTTTTTTCACTGCAAAATTTATTTCAATTTGAATTAATATGTCATTAGTCATTATTAGACTGTTGATTGCTTCGGACAATATGCTGCATTATTTTATGATTGGTCAGAGGAAGGTTTTTTCCAGTTAGGCCAACTCTGCACAGACCTGTGGTAGCTAAGTTCATCCATCCTCTGAAGTTTAAACTTCCATTAACAAAAACTTTAACTCAACTATGGTATGAACTAGATGATCATCTATTAATCATCACCTGAAATTAAGTTGAGAACAAAACTGGATATGACAAATATTAATGAGATCAAATCACAAGTTTTTGCCTTGGTGCAGCACCTAGAAATGTTAAAATAAAAACAGAAAATGCTAGAGAAACACACCAGGGCTGGCATCATCTGCTGAGAGAGAAACAGTTAACATTTCATGACTTCAGGACAGCTCAGCGTTAAATATTGATACTAATGAAACTTCCAATATCTTTTGTGGTGGGGAATTCCATAGACTGTCAATCCCTTAAGTGGCAAACCTTATAGAACATAGAACAGTACAGCACAGTACAGGCTCTTTGGCCCACAATGTTGTGCCAAGCTTTTATCTTAATCTAAGATCAACCTAATCTACACAACCCTCAATTTACTGCCATCCATGTGCTTGCTCAGCAGTCACCTAAATCACCCTAATGTCTCTGATCTGCTGGCAGTGCATTCCATGCACCCACCACTCTCTGCTTAAAGAACCTACCTTTGACATCTCCCCAATACCTTCCACCAATCACCTTAAAATTATGATCCCTCGTGACAGCCATTTCTGTCCTGGGGAAAAGTCTCTGGCTATCTGCTCTATTTATGCCTCTCATTACCTTATACACATCTATCAAGTCACTTCTCTTCCTTCTTCTGTCCAATGTGAAAAGCCGGAGCTCATTCAATCTCTCTTCATCAGACAAGGCCTCCAATCCAGGCAGCATCCTGGTAAATCTTCTCTGCACCTACTCTTGTTGTGGTAGATAGTACCTTTTAGGAATGACCAGGAGATGCAGAGAATTCCTCAAAATATAAGCCTTTACTTGCAAACAAAAGCTGTGGCCATCAGAGCAGATAACCCTGAAAGTCTGCAAACAGCAAGTGTATTCTAATGATTATGCTGTTCTAAAAGCCACACCATATCCCTCTTACATTAGTATAACCAATTGCACTCAGCCTACATTATATCTCCCTAACAAATCAGACTCTGCCACAATTGTTTTCTGGATTGCTGCAGACTACCACATTATGCTGTGGTCATCTTTCTTCACCTTTTTGTCACCTGACAGGCTGCAGTCACGCAAGGCTGACTCAAGCACGCAACCCAGACCTTAGGCTTGTGTAACATCCCAACATGTATTACTATGTGGTTATATATTCATATTTACCATACTCTAAAGCATCTACATCCTTCTGTTAAGTTTATTTTTCCTGAGATTCTTACACACTTGATGCAACTGCAACACGCCAACTTCTGTGAACAACCAAACTTTCGTTAAGCACAGTACAGTACAAACTTGCCAGAGGAACTATTAACACGCATCTCGCAGGGTATGTGGAGTTATGTAGAGCTCTTCCTGAACAAAGGAAACCGTCCTTCCTTTATACAAAGTCTTTACATCACAGTCAGTAATGCCCGCAAGACAACCCCCAGTCACTCCCCCACAGTCACATGTCACTCAAGACAGAATGCATTGACCACATCGTGTACAGAAACAATGTAATGTAAATTGTCTCTTAATGGTCAAATCTGTTGTGAATCGTTTCTTAATTACAGGGCGTCATCAGATTTCCAACTATAATGTTCTTATTAATTTCTGAATAGGAGATAATGACAATGTAAATGGCTCTGAATGGCAAGGAAATGGCCTTGGAAATGGCTCTGAATAATGGGAGATAATAATGTAAATTTCTTACATTCTACCTGCAAGAGAGAGACATCCCACTCTAGCCCCCAGGGCATTCAATTTCTTGCAGGTCAGCACTGCAAATTAACTCTTCAATACTTCCTATAATGAGGTGACCAGAACTGGACACAATATTTCAAGTGTGGTCTAACCTGGGTTTTATAGAGCTGCAGCAAAACCTCACGGCTCTTAAACTCAACCCCCCTGTTAATGAAAGCCAAAACACCAAATGCCGCCTTAACAACCCTGTCAACTTGGGTGGCAACTTTGAAGGATTTGTGTACGTGGACCCCAAGATCCTGCTGTTCCTCCACACTGCCTAGAATCCTGTCTTTAACCCTGTATTCAGCATTCAAATTCAACCTTCCAAAATTAATCATTTCACATTCATCCAGCTTTTAGGACAGAAGTGACAGGTTGAACTCCACCTGTCACTTCTCAGTCCAGCTTTGCATCCTGGCAATGTCTTGTAGCCTGCAACAGCCGTTGACACATCTACAACACCACTAATAATTTGTGTCATCGGCAAACTTACTAACCCACCTTTCCACTTCTCCATCCTAGTCATTTATAAAAACTACAAAGAGCAGAGGCCCAAGAACCTTTCCCTGCAGAGCACCACTGGTCACCGACCTCCAGGCCGAATGCTGTCCATCCACTACCACTTGCTGTCTTGTTTTGGCCAGCCAATTCTGTATCCAGACAGCCAAATTTCTCTGCATCCCATACCTCCTAACTTTCTGAATGAGCCTATTGTGGGGAACCTTATCCAATGCCTTGCTGAAATCCATATATATCTCATCCGTTGTTTGACCTTCGTCAACTTGTCTCGTCACATCCTCAAAGAACTCAATAAGGCTTGTGAGGCATGACCTGCCTGACTCAAAACCAAACTGACTATCTTTAATCAAACTATGTTTTTCCAAATAGTCATAAATCCTATCTCTCAGAATCCTTTCCAGTACCTTGCTTACCACAGATGTAGGACTGTATGGTCTGTAATTCCCAGGGATTTCACTATATCTGGTCTGGCCCTTGGGACTTATCAATCTTGATGCTTCCCAGATTTTCCAGTACATCCACTTTCTTAATTTCAACCTGTTGAAGCCTATTAACTTGGTCCACTGTGCTCTCACAATCAACAAGGTTCCCCCGTCTCGTGAATATTGAAGCAAAAAGCTCATTTAGGACCTCCCCTACCTCTTCAGACTCCAGGCACAAGTTCCCTTCGCTATCCCTGATCGGCCCTACCCTCGCTCTGATCATTCTCTTATTCCTCATGTAAGTGTAGAATGCCTTTGGGTTTTCCCTAATCCTTCCCACCAAGGCTTTTTTGTGCCCCCTCCTAGGTCTCCTCAGTCCATTTTTGAGTTCTTTCCTAGCTACCCTGTAATTTTCTAAAGCTGTGCCAGATCCTTTCTTCCTCAACCTGAAGTAAGCTTTCTTCTTCTTCTTGATGAGAATCTCCTCTTCTCTTGTCATCCAAGGCTCCTTCACCTTATCATTCCTTGCCTGACTCAGTGGGACAAAGTTATCCAAAACTCGCAACAAGTGCTCCTTAAATAGCCTTCTTACTTCTGTTGTGCATTTCCCGTCAAACAATTGTTCCCAATTTATATTCCACAGCTCCTGTCTAATCATTTCCCTTCCCCAAATTAAATACCTTCCCATTCTGTCTATTCCTACCTTTCTCCATGGCTGTGGTAAGGGTTCACTGTCATTGAAATGCTCTCCCACCGAGAGATCTGACACCTTGCCCGACTCATTGCCAGGCACCAAATCCAATATGGCCTCCCCCTAGTTGGCCTATCAACATATTAAGTCAGGAATCCTTCCTGGGCGCACCTGACAAAATCACCTCCATCCAGACCATCTACACTAAGAAGGTTCCAGTCAATATTGGGTAAGTTTAATTCACCCAGAACAACAACTCTGTTACATCTGCACCTTTCCAAGGTCTTCTGTCTAATCTGTTCTTCTAAGAACTATTCTTATATCACTGCTAAATGATAGACTCATTAGCCTGAGACTATCCCCATGTTCTAGATCCCTCAGTCAGGGGAGAGTGCTCAGGATCAGACCTGTCATGCCCTTCATGTAAATGTTAAGTATTGCACAGGCCTCACTCTTTTTATGTGGCAAAAATGCCATGCATCTTGCTCAGCTGATGTAGTTCGAATGATTTTGAAACTACTCATGGAGCATGATGCTCTGAACAGTTTTCTGAAAACAAATCATGAAATGTAGGTTTTTTTTTGTTGACACTTCAACTACTTTTGAACAAGGACAGAATATTGTGTACCATTTTTGGCAATATGGTAAAAATTCTTGCTGCATTTTGGAAAAGCAAATCTTAGCAGGACTTATATATGTAATGGTAAATTCCTAGGGAGTGTTGCTGAACAAAGAGACCTTTGAGTGTAGGTTCATAGTTCCTGGAAAGTAGAGTCGCAGGTTAGTAGGATAGCAGAGAAGCCATTTTGTATGCTTTCCTTTACTGGTCAGAGTACAAAATTTGGGAGTTGGGAGGTCATGTTGCGGTTGTACAGGACATTAGTTGGCCACTGTTGGAATATTGCGTGCAGTTCTGGTCTCCTTTCTATCTGAAGGATGTTGTGAAACTTAAAAAGGTTCAGAAAAGATTTACAAGGATGTTGCCAGGGTTGGAGGATTTGAGCTATAGAGAGAGGTTGAATAGGCTGTGGCTGTTTTCCCTGGAGTATCGGAGGCTGAGGGGTGACCTTATAGAGGCTTATAAAATCATGAGGGGCATGGATAGGATAATTAGAGAAGGTCTTTTCCCTGGGGTGGGGGAGTCCAGAACTCGAGGACATAGATTTAGGGTGAAAGGGGAAAGATATAAGAGGGACCTAAGGGGCAACATTTTCACTCAGAGGGTGGTACATGTATGGAATGAGCTGCCAGAGGAAGTGGTGGTGGCTGTTATTGCAGCATTTAAAAGGCATCAGGATGGGTGTATAAATAGGAATGGTCTAGAGGAATATAGGCCAAGTGCTAGCAAATAGGACTAGATTAGGTTAGGATATCTGGTCAGCATGAACAAGTTGGACCGAAGGGTCTGTTTCCGTGCTGTACATCTCTGACTGTATGACTGTGAGTGAACCTTTTGCAACACAGTTCAAGCGTGCAAGAGTTTAATGTGCCTCTGGTGAAATTCAATGAGTGGCAAGAAGGAATTTATCCTAATTACTGTGCCATAAATGGGTATGGCTTTGAGGGAATATTTTGGGGAAAAAAGGTAAAATGCCACATGGTGTGCTGGATGTTCTAGCTAGGTGGATAAAGAACTGGTTGAGCAACAGGAGACAGAGAATAGTAGTTGAAGGGAGTTTCTCGAAATGGAGAAAGTGACCAGTGGTGTTCCACAGGGGTCAGTATTGGGGCCACTGTTGTTTGTAATATACATAAATGATCTAGAAGACGGCACTGTTGGTATGATCAGCAAGTTTGCAGATGACACAAAGATTGGTGGAGTAGCTGAAAGCATAAGGGACTGTCAGAGAATACAGGAGGATATAGATAGACTGGAGAGTTGAGCAGAAAAGTGGCAGATGGCTTTCAATCCAGACAAATGTGAGGTGATGCATTTAGGCAAGTCTAATTCTAGGGAGAATTATACAATGAATGGAAGAGCCTTGGGAAAAGTTGATGGGCAGAGAGATCTGGGAGTGCAGGTCCATTGTACCCTGAAGGTTGCTGCACAGGTGGATGGAGTGATCAAGATGTTATATAGTATGCTTCTCTTCATTGGACGGGGTATTGAGTATAAGAGCTGGCAAGTCACATTAAAATTGTACAAGAAATTGGTTCGGCCGCATTTAGAATACTGTGTACATTTCTGGTCGCCACATTACCAAAAGGATGTGGACACTTTGGAGAGGTGCAGAGAAGGTTTATGAGGACGTTGCCTGGTATGGAAGGTGCTAGCTATGAAGAGAGGTTGAGTAGGTTAGGTTTATTTTCACTAGAAAAAAGGAGATTGAGGGGGGATCTGATTGAGATTTACAAAATCATGAAGGGTATAGACAGGGTCGATAGAGACAAGCTTTTTCCCAGGGTGAAGGATTCAATAACGAGAGGTCATGCTTTCAAGGAGTGAGGTGGAAAGTTTAAGGGGGATACACGCGGCAAGTACTTCACACAGAGGGTGGTGGGCATTTGGAATGCGTTGCCAGCAGAGGTGGTAGAGGCAGGCACGGTAGATTCATTTAAGATGCGTCTGGACAGATGCATGAGTAGGTGGGGAACAGAGGAGATACAAATGCTTAGGAATTGACCGACAGGTTTAAACAGTACATTTGGATCAGCTCAGGCTTGGAGGGCCAAAGGGCCTGTTCCTGGGCTGTAAAGTTTCTTTGTTCTTTGCCAAGTGCATGTTCTGAATAACGTGTATTGACTTCCTGTATACTACAGGTTTCAAAAGATGTGTCTGTAAGACTTCACAATGAACTGGAAGCAGTGGAGAAGAAGAGAATAAAGTTAGAAGAAGAAAATGAAGATCTTCGACAGAAGCTCATTGAAATGGACGTCTCCAAACAGGTGCTACAGAATGAAGTGGACAAAATGAAAGAGGTAACATTGCTCATGGTTGGCTGCTGACATTTTCAAATACTGTACATAATCCCATAAATATGTACGGGCAGGTTTTTCAATACTTCATTGCTAATTTGGGACCTTGCCCACAGGAGCATTGACTGAAAGTTGTGGTTGTATTTTCCATGGTTTTTAATTCAACATTTTAATCGACAAAGCTTCATACCAGGAGCATGATTTTGTAGAATGGGCCCTATAAAGGTCAATTTTATG
This sequence comes from Chiloscyllium plagiosum, assembly GCF_004010195.1. Classification (NCBI taxonomy): domain Eukaryota; kingdom Metazoa; phylum Chordata; class Chondrichthyes; order Orectolobiformes; family Hemiscylliidae; genus Chiloscyllium; species Chiloscyllium plagiosum. Next base: position 36,630,428 of record NC_057729.1, on the reverse strand, counting down.
TTACAATGAAAGTTGACTGTTTGAATTAGATGCACTAAAGAGGAAACTAGACAAAAATGCAAGGAGAAATGAATAGAGGGTTATGCTGCCAGATGTGTAAGGATGAGGTGACATACTGGTACAGGCTGCTCAGGTTCAATGGTCTGTTTCTGTGCTGTATGTTTTGTGTAACTGTGTAAAAAGTATAGACTCTTGTATTAAATATTGCGAGCATTGATGTTTTGCATGACATTTTCCATTAGCCGTCAGCTGATAAGTTTTTCTGCTTCTTCATGATCCAACTAATTAATTGTGAAGCCTTACAGACAGGTGGCACAGTGGCTCAGTGCCAGGGTCCCAGGTTCGATTCTAGCCTTGGGCGACTGTCTGTGTGGAGTTTGCACATTCTCCCCGTGTCTGCGTGGGTTTCCTCCGGGTGCTCCGGTTTCCTCCCACAATCCAATGATGTGCAGCTCAGGTGAATTGACTATGCTAAATTGCCCTTAGTGTTAGGTGCATTAGTCAGGGGTAAATGTAGGGGAATGGGTCTGGGTGGGTTGCTCTTCGGAGGGTTGGTGTGGACTTGTTGGGCCGAAGGGCCTGTTTCCACACTGTAGGGAATCTAATCCAATCTAATAAGCTTCAAGTTGACACACCCTTCTCATTTCAAGCCATCCACTAATGCCATTTTTCAAGTATTGCTGATTGAGATACCAGAACACAAACTAAGACTGATAACTGTGTACATTTATGATCTAATACGTGTAATTCTGTATCTACCATAGTAAATATTATCTTTCTTACTAATGGCAAGGCTCATAAAACAAACTTCTAGCGAGTTTTATCAGTCTTCAGCTGTATTACTAAAACAAATACCACACTATCAAGCTTATGAAGTATTGAATTAATTTTACTAACTAAGTGTTCAACTGGAATAGCTAATTCAACCTGCCTAGCTTTCTCCTTCCTTTCCCCCAGCGGCCCGATACTTTTCCATGCTTAGTGATTGTTTAATGAGAATTCCACTTTGCCCCAGGGTAATTTATTTAGCTGAATTCAGAATAGGAACTGTTATACTGTCGATCATCAGTCAAGTGATGGAAGGTGTCATCAACATAACTATCAAGCAGCACCTGCTCAGCAATAACCTGCACCGTGATGCCCAGTTTGGGTTCCTCCAGAGCCACTCAGCTCATTACCTTATTACAACCTTGGTTCAAATATGGACAAAAGAGCTGAATTCCAGAGGGGAGGGGACAGTAACAGCATGAAGGCTGCATTTGACCAAATGTGGCATCAAGGATCCCTACTAAAATTGGAATCAGTGGGTATCGGGGAAGACTGTAACCACCAGAATCATACCTGACATGTCGGAAGGTGGTTGCAGTTGTCGGGAGAGTATCATCTCAGCTCCACGGCATCTCTGCAAGTGTTCCTCAGGGTAGTGTCTTAGGCCCAACCACCTTCATCAATGACCTTCCCTTCATCAAAAGGTCAGAAGTGGGGATGTTCGCTGAGGAGAAAGTGAGGTCTGCAAATGCTGGAGATCAAAGTTGAAACTTTATTGCTGGAACAGCACAGCAGGTCAGGCAGCATCCAGGGAACAGGAGATTCGACGTTTCGGGCACAGGCCCTTCTTCAGGATGTTCGCTGATGATTGATTGCATAATATTCAGCACCATTCAGGACTCCTCAGATACTGAAGCAGTCTCTGTCCAAATGCAACAAGATCTGGACGATATCCAGACTTGGACTGACAAGTGACAGGTAACATTCGTGCCACACAAATGCAAGGCTGTGACCATCACTAATAAGAGACAATCTAACCACCACCCCTTGACATTCTTTGGTGTTACCATCACTGAATCCCCCACTATCAACATTCTAGGAGTTATCATTGATCAGAAACTCAACTGGATTCACCAGGGAATTGCAAGATTTTGGCTACAAATGGTGGTTAGGGGCTAGAATACTGTGGTGGATAACTCGCCACCTGACTCCTCAAAGCCTGTCCACCATCTACAAGGACAATTTAAGAGTGTCTTGGAATACTCCCCACATACCTGGATGAGTGCAGTCCCAACAACACTTAGGAAGCTTGACACCAATCAGGACAAAGCAGCCCGCTCATTTGGTGCTGTACCCCCAAGCAGCCACTCCCCCCACCACCGACGCTGTGTACTATCTACAGGATGCACTGCAGAAATTCACCAAAGATCCTCAGACAGCACCTTCTAAACCCATGACCACTCCCATCCAGAAGGACAAGGGCAGTTGATATATGGGAATAACACCATCTACAAGTTCCCCTCCAAGTCACTCACCATCCTGACTTGGAAATATATCACCGTTCCTTCACTGTCGCTGGGCCAAAATCCTGGAATTCCCTCTGTAATGGCATTGTGGGTCAACTTTAAGCAAGTGGACTGCAGCAGTTCAAGAAGGCAGCTCACCACCACCTTCTCAAGGGCAACTAGGAAAGGACAATAAATGCTGGCCCAGTCAGCAACACGCATTTCCAAAAAATGAATAAAAAAAAGTTTTGTAGTTCGAGTTCCTTGTTGCAGAATATTAATGATTAAGAATAGTACTTCCATGTTTGTATCTTTATACTAGACAAATGGCCCCATTATTTACTTTTGGAATCTTCTACAATTTAATTAGGTTGCCATCATTTTTCATTGGGAACTTTTAATCTAAACAAGAAATCTGTGCCGCAAAATCAAGTTGAAAGATTATAGTTGTAGAATATGGCATTTTTAATCCTTTTATGACAATTATTTCTTTCTATATTGGATACCTGACCTTTTGGTTTTTATCTCTGAGTTTGATGCTGATGGTATTTAACGGGAAGTTTCCTTTTCATTTTTATTCAGACATAATGCACAATATATGAGGGTAAGAACAAGCCCTTGCAAAGTGTTAACTAATGAACCACAAATTTTGCTCCTGCCTGTTCTAAAACTACTCTTCATATATTTGAAGTGTTGCCATTTTTCCATTGTGGCATATTACTAACTGCTGATTTCTTGACTAATCCAGTAGAATCCTGTAAGGAGTGTAGCTACTGAGGTAATACAAATGACACCCTCTAATATTTGTTCTGAATTATAATCTCTTCACAAAGGCGTTCTCAACCTTTTGCAACTTACTTGCCATAAGCCATTTTGTCAAAAAGCCCTGGTCCCACCATGTTTAAAACAAACAAGGAGCGTACTTTTATGTTTACACGCAATTTAGCATTATGTTAATCATTAATGGAACTGCTTAAGAATATTTAAAAATTGGAATGATTTTTGAGAATAAGTTTTATTGCTAATTTGTTTTTTTAAAAAAGCCAAAACGAGATAATTAAGTCATTAATGAGAAGTCTGTGGTTGCATTTTTGCCAACAATGTAAATCATTGTGGTCCCACCGAGACAACTATCACATTCCACAGTGGGGCACACCCTCTTGGTTCAGAAACACTGTTAAAAGGTTAATGATTTCAAAACCATACATTTATGTTCAAAACAAATCGCATAGTTTTTAAAATATGAATCTAATGCAACAATCTAAGAGAACACTTATCAAAAGAATGTAGCCATAATGTGCCACAGTAAGAATTGGATTCTGTTTCTTGAAGCCAGGATTTTGTTGTATTTTTGTGGGCTCATGTTCCTCCTCCTGGTTCCCCTGAAATCTCCCCATATGCCCATTTACCAGTCTAAACAAAAAAAAAAGAACTGCGATGCTGGAAATCAGGAACAAAAAGAGAAGAATTGCTGAAAAATCTGAGGTCTGGGCAGCATCTATGGAGAGAAAGTAGAGTTAACGTTTCTGGTCCAGTGACCCTTCTACAGAACCCAGTTCTGACAGTCAGACAGGCATTGGTTTAACATTCCATCAAAAAGACCACATCTCCCACAGTACTGGGCTGGAGGTTTAGTGTTCAGGTTTCTGAAGTGGAACTTGTACCCTCAACCACCTGACTCAGAATCAAGTGTCCTGTCATTGAGGCACAATTGACACTATTCTACAGCAGATGGATCTACACTGTCTTTGAACTGTTTTCAAAGTCACATTGTTCAGACTTCTTGACGCGAAAAACAGATGGCCAGATCGTATTATCAGGAATTAATTTGAGGTTTGCAATGAGAAGAAACAATTCTGATGAGTTAGCTGTATTAATGTGGTTCTGCTGCATTTTACGTAATTTCTTCCACTGTGCATGAAGGTATTTTCCAGCTTGTACCCTTTGTAAATTGAATGGCCCAAAACACTGCTGTCTTTATCCATTCTTGCATCAAGTCTTGTTAACTTATCAGCTCAGTGCCTGCTGATCCACACTGACCTCAGGTCTGACAATACCTGGATTTCAACTCAAAAGAAGCCATTCGTAATTTTCATATTCTTCCATGATCTTTCCCCACCCAATCTCTCTCAACCTCCTTCGGTGATACAATATTCTGAGATCCATGCAATCCTCTTCTAATGGTCATCCACTATTTTCTTTGCTGCACCATTGGTGACAGTGCCTTTTCTGCCAAGGACCGCATCTTTTGAAAATCCATCGGAACCCTTCCATAATTCTTGCTGAATTATTATTTAGTTGGATAGAAAATATATGTCTCAGATGTGGCAAAGAATATGGCCCTGGCAGCATCCCAGCTGAAGACCTGTGCTCCAGAATCAAGTTGTATCAGAACATCCAGCTATCTACCCAGCTATTTAGAAAATTGACAATGTATGTCAGAATACACAAAGCACAATAAATTAAATCTGACCAATTAGTGCCCATCAATCTGCTGTCAGCCATCAACAAAGATGTCATCAATAGTGCTCTCAAGCAGCACTGAGCAACACCCTAATTACTGATGTTCAGTTTGGATTTTGCCAGGGCTACTCAGCTCCAGACCCCATTATAGTCTTGGTCCAAACAAAGACAAACAAACTGAATTTCAGAGGTGAGGCGAGAGTGACTGCTGTTGACATCATGATGTGTTTGACTGAGTGAAGTATCAAGGAGCCCTTGCAAAATGAATATCAGTGGGAATCAGAGGGAAAACTCTCCACTGGTTGTCGTAATGTTCAACGCAAAGGAAGATGCTTGTGGTGTTGGAGGGAGAACATTGTTGCAGAAGTTGATTATTAGATGTGAGTACAATTAAAATGTTTGAAAGATATTTGAATAAATACATAAATAGCAGCAGTTTGGAGGGATATGGGTCAGGAGCAGGTAGGTGGGACTAGTTTAATATGAGATTATGGTCGGCATAGACTGGTTGGACCGAAGGGCCTGTTTCCGTGCTGTATGACTCTATGACTCTAAGTTCCTCGGCCCAACTGTCTTATTGTAACGAATCCATCACAAGGTCAGAAGGAGAGTATTTGCTTCTTTTTTGCAGTGTTCAATGCCAGTGGCAACTCGTTAAGTACTGAAACAGTCTGTGCCGTGAAAAACGTGTACTGTATATCATACTTCTGGATTTCAAAACAGAGAGAGATGGATGTGGGTCAGTTCTGTGAAGTTTCTGTTTTAAAAAAAAGTCAGTCAATTTGAACAGTGACCTGAATACATCAGTTCCAAGAAAGCACATGATTGCAGTTGAGAAGGCAATTAATTTTGTTTTGACTTCAGAACAGAATGTTCAACATTTTAGTTCAGAAGAACTGCTGAGTTTAGAAGAGAGCAGCTTTTTTCCTCCTCGCGAACCCACAGTTTTTCAGCTTAATTCAGGGGATCCAGTCATCTCCAAAGAAGTGTTTCCAAGTCTATGGAGCATCTAAGCCAAGAGAGTTTGGATAGAAATCTACAAGTTGTTAAAACCTGAAAAATCCAGGTTTCATGCAGGGGTCTGACTTTCCAGTATTGCCATCAGCTGGGATCATAACAGTGCCCACATGCCACAAGACCTGGACAACTTGCAGACTTAGATTAATAAACAAAAAGTAACATTTTTTGTCACGTGTTAGACAAAGACCATCTCCATAAAGAGAAAACTTTATCCTGCCTTAATGTTCAGAGTCGAGAGTGTGTTGCTGGAAAAGCACAGCAGGTCAGGCAGCATCCGAGGAGCAGGAGAATCGACGTTTCGGGCTGTTCAGTGGTGCTGCCATTGCTGAATTTCCCTGCCCTCAATGTCCTGGGAGTTACCATTAACCAGAACTTAACTGAGTCAGTCAACTAAATATAGTGGCTACAAGAACAATTTAGAGACACCTCAAACCCTCGTCTACTATCCACATGGCACATATCAAGAGTGTGATTACATTTTCTCAACCTGCCTTGATATGTACAATTCCAGAAGCTTTACTTTAAAGAGGACAAGTTAATTGCTTAATTGATACCACATTCCTCCATTTTGGTCATTTCCTACCTGGTGCATAGTGACAGTTGTGTGTACCATATACAGTAACTCATCAAAGTTGCTTTGACACAAACTTTCCAAATGGCAACCTCTACCACCTAGAAGGACAGGGGCAGCCAAACACATAAACTTGTAAGATCATTCTCCAACTCCTACTGTCCTGTCTTGGAACTATACCACCTTCATTCATTATCACTGTGTTAAAATGCTGGAACTCCTTTCCTGACAATACTGGGAGTGTACTGAACCACATGAACTGGAACAGTTCAATAAGGTGCCACCAACTTCGTGTGGGCAATTAATGCTGGCCTTACCTGGGAAGCTCAGATTCTGTGAACTTTTGTTTTAAAAGTATCGTACATGAAATATTATTGATTCAGATAAACTTACACTATTGGAGAAGACACATTATAATCATAGAATCCATACAGTGTGGAAACAGGCCATTTGGCCCAACGAGACCACACTGACCCTCCAAAGATTAACCCATGCAGACCCAGACGATAATATACAGAGCAATGTAGTAAATGAAGCATAAAGCACAGGACATGTAATTTGGACTGGCCTTTATACATCTGAAATCAACATGAAGCCCCTATGACCACATTTCAAATGCATTGTATGGAATGTGTAACAAAAAGCAGACCATCCTACCCTATTTCATTTAAAGTTATCAACAAATCTTTCTACTTTCTTCCTCATTAACTCAATAGGATCCCCTTAAAAAAGTATGATATTCGTCTCACCTACATCATGTTGTATCAAGTTCTACATTCCAACCACTGGTGGTGTTTAGCACTGAAAATGCTTTCGAGAGCCCTGTCAGCTCTAGGCCTCAGTTTGTAGCACTAAGCATCTGTTGCATAACTTGGTTTTCATTCTTAGAATTCATGACCTTATACTAATTTGGTACATTGGTTAAATGGGCGATGTCACATTTGTTGGTAAGTACATGTGAAATACATTTCACAAAAAGTTCAGCATCACAATGTACTGAGCAACTGTCAAGAATCTACATCTTGCAGTTTCCATCTGAGCTTTAGTGGATTTGATGGAAACTGCAAGATATGGATTCTTTACAGTGCTTCTAAAACCAGTCCAAAGAAATTTGCCTGCCTATCCATGCTGTCATGTTACCTTAGTAATCCATTGGAACTATTCTTCCTCAAAACATCTTGAGTGCCAGACCTTTCCAACACATATGAGCTTCTACTTATATTTTCCAGGCATAATATTTTCACCAAGCCCACAGTAACCCTAGTCTTTGTGTCTTTCCTACACTTGTTGGTGCCCTTTAATCAGCTGTTCTTATGCTTTAACTTGATATATAATCTTCGAGGAGAAAGTGAGGTCTGCAGATGCTGGAGATCAAAGTTGAAACTTTATTGCTGGAACAGCACAGCAGGTCAGGCAGCATCCAGGGAATAGGAGATTCGACGTTTCGGGCACAGGCCCTTCTTCATTCCTGAAGAAGGGCCTGTGCCCGAAACGTCGAATCTCCTGTTCCCTGGATGCTGCCTGACCTGCTGTGTTGTTCCAGCAATAAAGTTTCAACCTTGATATATAATGCCAAATTAGGGATGTTTCATCAGAATTAATAGATGTGTTTATCTGAGGTTTTCATGAATTAACTAGAAAACGCATCTAACTTTAGCTGCCTGTGATCATCTGAGGATTTATTTCCATGTACTTTCAGTTACTGTGATGCCCTTTTAAATTTGATCACCACCCTGAGGAATATTCACATGGAGTTGAAATGATCAGTTCAGTACACCAGAAATCTTGGCTTGGTCAAACGACATACCCCAACAAATGCCATCCCTTCTCTGTAGAGTCATTCTATCATCACTCTTGTCTAATTCATCACTCTAAAAAGCAATATAGTAATGATGTAGCAATGCAGCATGTAGGTTCCTCAGCCCAGGATCCCGGAGCTCATCTACTCTGTCTGCTTTTTGCTTTTTTTTCTTTCTCTGCCTTTTCTTAATATTTCCACTTATTATCTTACCCTCTTTCACTTCAGTGGAAGGTTTCTTCTCCTGGCCTGGGCCCAGTGAAGAGGAGGCTTCCAGCTTGGCACGGCAGTCTCCCGTTGTGACAACCTCATCCCACGGGGGCAGTCTCAGCTTGGCATGGCGGTCTCCAGGTTTGGTGGTCTTGTACCGGCACAAAGGTCTCATCGGTGTGGAGATCTTTGACAGCGGCTTCTGGGTATTCCAGAAACCCGGTGAGGTGATCTCGTCCAGTCTTGGCTCAGTGTGTGGTCTGGAGGTCTTGTATTCGAGCCCAGAATGGCGGTCTCATGTTATGGCTGCCTTGACCCGGATGTGATTTGGAGGTGCCAGTGTTGGACTGTCGTGGACAAGGTCATAATCCAACAGGTTTATTTGGAAGGACTTTTGTCATCAACCATCTGATGAAGAGGCAGCACCTCAAAAGCTAGTGCTTCCGAATAAACCTGTTGGATTATAAGCTGGTGTTGTGTGATTTTTAACTTTGTCCCAGAGAGGCAGTCTCAGATTGGCATGTGGGTCTCGTTCCAGCGTGAGGGTCTCATTGAAGTGGAGGCCTTCGGCAGCGGCTTCCAGGTATTTGTGTTCATCTTTAATAGACTTTCCCTGAACGGAAATTGATCTGACATGAGCTCTGTCTTAATTTTTACTTTTTTCTTCTTATCTATGACATCTGGCATTAATACAGGCACTGTGGTGTAGCGACATAAGACTTTACACTCTTATTTTTTTGTAAAAATACACATGACAATAAATTGCTCTTCTGTTCTTTTTGATTTATGCATTGTTTTTAATTAATTAATTTCTTTCTGTCACTTTCAGCATAAAGTATCCAGATCAGTCATTCTGTTTTAAACCACAAACCCCTTGCTCTTCACTCTGTTTTACAGACATGTAATTCTATCTTAATTCTGCAATTATTCCACTTTCTTGGCTATAGACAATGAATTATACTTCCATTTTACATGGCTGCCCATGGCATATCATTTTTAATGTGAGTGCTTTAAATTTATATCCTTTTGCGGTGTATTACTGTCACTGCTTTGATGGAAGCTTGTGTTTATTTTTATTCTGCACAGATGTATCTATGTTTATTAGATGCTGAGGTCACATTGGGTGCTCCGACATGATTTAGATGGATCAGTCTGAGCAGTGTCAGGTTGGGTCAAGGTTTTGTTGCAGCACAAGAAAATAAAAAATGTCTAGTTTTAAGAATGCCTGTTTTTGGATATACATATTTGACATTATGTATCTGTAATCCACAGTGGAGTTTGGAAGGGAGTTCTACGATTTAGACCCAGATAAAGAACAAAAATATAGTTCCAAGTAAAGCTGGTGTGCGACTTGAAGGGGCCTTGTATTTCTAGTGTTCCCATGCATCTGCTACCCTTGCCCTTCTAGCTAGTAAAGGTTGTAGATTTCACAGGTACTGTCAAAGGAGCTTTGGTGAGTTATATAGTGATCTTGTGGATGTAATGGATGTTTAAAGTTGCAGAATGGCAGCAGTGTCCTGTCCTGGAGCTGAGATAACAGACCTCCACCAATTTCAACAATTTTGCTTAGGTGTGTTAGGTGTGACTTCTGCCAGTGAAGAGTCTCACACACCCTGTCTCTCTCATACTCACTCTTGATTACAAGCTGTCTGATTAGGTTTGTCCTTTCTGGGTAGGACTTGTCAGGGTAATTCTCCTCAGAGTCTGATAAATGCCAGCCTTGTTGCAGCAGTACAAGAAAAGCTTGGCAAGTACTGGAGCTTGAGGTACTTATTGGTATAGCCCTCTCATAGTAAATGATGTTTTCACAGATCATTTATGCAATATGTCATGCTGAATGTGGAAAACATATTTACTCTCTTCATAACTAACTACACCATGATGTTCTTAGCCTTGCAATCCACTGTGACAAAATATGCTGCATCTAATAAACATAAAATTCTCCTCTTTTGTTCAGTTCCTCAACTAGTTCCCATCCAATGTGTGTGTCTGTCATAACCTTCTGTTATCATTGTCTCTGTCATGATTAGATTAGATTACAGATTACAGTGTGCTCCTCACTCTATCCCTGCTTTCTCCTTTTTCTTATCTACATTTCATTCTTCTCTTACTCACATTTTTAGAGTCATAGAGTCATGGAGATGTACAGCATTGAAACAGACCCTTCGGTCCAACTCATCCATGCCGACCAAATATCCTAACCTGATCGAGTCCCATTTACCAGCACGTGGCTCATATCCGTCTTTACCCTTCCTATTCATATACCCATCCAAATGCCTTTTAAATGTTGTAATTTTACCAGCCTACACCACTTCCTCTGGCAGCTCATTCCATACATGCAACATCCTCTGCATAAAAAAGTTGTCACTTAGGTCCCTTTTAAATTTTTCCCCTCTCACCTTGAACCTATTCTCTCTAGTTCTGGACTCCCCCACCCCAGGGAGAAGATCTTGTCTATTTACCCTATCCACGCCCGAAATGATTTTATAAACCTCTGTAAAGTCACCCCTCAGCCTCCAACGCTCCAAGGAAAACAGTGCCAGCCTATTCAACCTCTCCCTGTAGTTCAAATCCTCCAACCCTGGCAACATGCTTGTAAATCGTATCTGAACCCTTTCAAGTTTCACAACATCCTTCCGATAAAAAGGAGACCAGAATTGCACACCATGTTCTAAAAGTGGCCTAACCAATGTCCTGTACAGCTACAACGTGACCTCCCAACTCCTATACTCAATACTCTGACCAATAAAGGAAAGCATACCAAACGCCTTCTTCACTATCCCATCTACCTGTGACTCCACTTTCAGAGAGCTATGAACATCTTATGTATGCTCTTTATCCTTTCCCTTCCTTTCTATCTTTCTCCTCTTTTTACTCTCTTCTCAATCCATTCGGCTTTTCTGTCTCCCACTGTGTGTACCACTTATGCCTTGCACCTTTCCTTTTCTTCTCCCTTACTTCTCTAACTTAATAATCCTTTGATACATGTTGTTTACATAATGGGCTTTTTTGCAAATTATAAGAATTTGGTAGGTCCCAGGTATTATTTTCCATTTACTTTCACCTACAAGTCAACTATAGAAAAGAAGCAATGTGATACAAGTTTCAGAACTGACAGTGCAGTCAAATCCTGATGAACACATGATTAGTTTGCAATGTAATTGTATGCTTCAACTAGATGTTCGGTAAACGGATAAAAATAGCCATTTACAACCCCCTGTACAACAGTCTTTATAACTAGTCATTCAGTGATTCAGTCTGGACAAATATGACTGAAATTCTATGATGTCAAAAAACAAGATTTGGATTTTATTTAGATTTAGGTTATATTATTACGTGGAGAAAGTGAGGGCTGCAGATGCTGGAGATCAGAGCTGAAAGTGTGTTGTTGGAAAAGCGCAGCAGGTCAGGCAGCATCCAAGGAACAGGAGAATCGACGTTTCGGGCATAAGCCCTTCTTCAGAAGGGCTTATGCCCGAAACATCGATTCTCCTGTTCCTTGGATGCTGCCTGACCTGCTGCGCTTTTCCAGCAACACACTTTCAGCTATATTATTACGTGTACTTGAGTACTAGAGTACAGTAAAAAGTGTAAAAATTAGCTATTCTCCAGCGCCATCATAGTGTGCAAAAGATAGGATTTTTAAAAGGTTGTAAAAAGTGTTTGTCTGAAATGTGATTATGGCAGTGTAAGTCTAGACAGTCCTACTGGCAATACTGTCACACATATCCATTACATGCACATATCAAATTTCTGCTCCAGAGATGTGATCCTGCTTAAAATTAATGGCTTAAAATAGCAAAATGAAGAAACCAGACGAAAGACATTGATTATAGGATAACACTGACAATGGCAGTTACTGCTATGTTGAGCATTAGAAACCAACGGTTAGAAATAATCTCCAGTTTTTGTCAAAAAATTGCTATGGGAAGAGTAAATACCAGGTAATTTGATAAATTGAAACATTATGTGTGCATTCATCCAGAATTAACTATTTTGGGATATTGTGCGACCTTTTAAACTATCCTAGATTGCACCCCTTCTCTTCCCTCCTCTCCCCTCCCAACAAAACCCAATACATGGTCAGTCATCTGCCGATAAGATTCTTACCTTGTATATTTTAAGAATGTACTTTTAAACTACATTTAAGCTTGCCATAATTTCATTGATGCAAAGGAGATATGGCTTTCTAATGAAGTTGGTGGCAAGATGTGGAAAAGAATTGATGTTTTGCCAGAGGTTTTATAAAAGTATCATGTTTAAATTTCCCACTCATTAGCAGCAATGCAGAATTTTGTGAGGTGCAGCAAAGAGAAAGACATGGAAATTCCAATGAATGAGGTGCTTTGCCAATTATAATATTGCACTTTACTAGGGCACGGGACCAGTTGTATATTTGATACCACATTGTATATAGAGGAGCCCTTGTGTTACAGGCTGGACAAGACTTGTATTTTTAATGTATAAAATCCAGAGGATTCTTGACAAGTGCAGCTGAGAAAACTGTTTCTTATTGTGGGAGAATTAAAAATTTGGCGTAGGTTACTGTTTAAACAGATGGGGCAACCAACTTTTGATTCAGTCATGAACATGGGCATCGCTGGCTGGCCAGCATTTATTGCTTGTCCCTAATTGCCCGTGAGAAGGTGATGGTGAGCTGTCTTCTTGAACCGCTGCAGTCCATGTGCTGTAAGTACACCTACAATGCTATGGAAGAGGGAACTCTGGGATTTTGGTCCAGCAATACTGAAGACATGACTGCACTTGACAAAGGAGAGCACTTTGAAAGTTTGTGATTTCAAATTAACCTGTTGGATTATAACCTGGTGTTGTGAGACTTCTGATTTTGTCCACCCCAGTCCAGCACCGGCACCTCCACGTCACTGAAGAAATGGCAATATATTTCCAAGTCAGGGTGTTGGGTAGCTTGAGGTGGCGGGGGTGGAACTTGCAGGTGATTGTAATGAGGTTAGCCAAGTGAATCTCATAAAACATGAGTTTTCTGATAGGGGCTATTAATCTGGTCCAATCTGGGAGCCCCGGCTGACAGATACAAACAGGAGCATCAGGCATTTTGTTCATTCTGAGATCTGGCTCTGAGGGAGCTGGATCAGTGTCGAGGACTCTCCACATGTAAATAAAAGGTGACTTGGTGATGGAATATTCTCTGGAGTTATTTCAATAACGTTCTCCTGTATCTACTGTCCTTGTCGTTCTGGATGGAAGTGATCATGAGTTTGGATGGCATTTTCAAAAGATCTTTGGATTTTGGCTGCTACTGCTGAGCGTTGATGGTGGAGATTTAAGACAGTTGAAAGATTTCTCTGTCAGGGAAATCTTTCATGTAAATTCCTCAAGACGATGAAAGCAGAGTGCTTGTACATTTTAATTCTGATGTAGGTAGATTCTTGATAATCAAGAAAGATTATCCAGCATGAATGGGAATGTAATTAGATCAGCCATGATCGTATTGAATGAAGGAGCAAGCTCAAGGGGCCAAGTGGCCTATTCCTCCTGATTTGTTGTTTGTATGTTACAAGATTACTATTATTTTATTGAATCAATTTTGTCCCTGACACGAGTTAAGCTTGGAGTGATGGGAGTTGACTACCTTTGACATAAAGGCAACATTTGACTGTATGCGATATTAAAGCGCCTCTGATAATTGAAGGAAAACTTGTCACTGTTCGGAGTGATACCTAGCACAAAAAATAATAATTGTGGTTGTTAGAAACCAACTTGTTCAGCCTGAGGATATTGAGTCATGGAGTCGATTGCTGCAGGAATCCTTCAGGGTAACCCCAATAAGCTGCAGCTCCATCATCCCTGACCTTCCCTCCAGTCAGCAGAGATATTTGCTGCTGATTGCGCAGTGTTTAGTAGAATTTGCATCTTCTCCGATACTAAAGATCTCCATGTACAGCAAGACCTGGGACAATATTCAGCCTCGGCTGATAGGTGTCAAGTGATGTTCATGCCTAGAAGTGCCACACAATGACCATCTCCAAACTAGCCATTTCCCCTTGATATTGAGTGGCATTGTCATCACTGATTCACCCACTGTCCGTATCCTAGGGGTTACCACTGGCCAGAAATTGAATTGAATCTGACATATAAAGACTACAGCTGTACAGCATTTCAGAAGTTGGGTATTATGAGGGACTTAACTTGCTTCCAAGCTCCCCAAAGCCTGCCCACTACTGCAGGTTACAAATGAGGAGCATGATGGAAACCACTCTACTGACTGGATTGGTGCAGCTCCAACATTCATGAAACTTGACATCATCCAGTACCAACCATCTCACTCCATGGCACCCCACTCACTAACTTAAACATTCATTTCCTCCACAACCAATACACAGTGTCAACACTGCAGGAACTCATCAAGCCTCTTTCAACTGTACCTTCCAAATCCGTGACATCTCCCACGTAGAAGGACAGGGGCAGCAGATACATTGGAACATCCCAGCTACAAGTTCCCCTCCAAGCGACACACCATCCTGACTTGAAAGTGTAGCCATTCCTTCACTGTCACTGGGTCTACGTCCTGGAAGTACAAATGCACTGTGAATTACCCACCGATATGGACTGCAGCGGGTCAAGAAGGTGCCTAACCCCACCTTGCCAAGTGCAGTTGGAGATATGCTCCAAATGTTGCCCTTGTCAGTGATGCCCATGGAATCATAAAAAACCTTGAGAGATTCACATGGCATATGTCTCATACTTTTTTTTTGATCTTCTTTTCGCTTGAAATTCTTGGATTTTATATAAAGCGTAATTTGTATACTGCATAACTTGGATGTTTTTCAGCTTTGAGCATCTGCACTATCCCTTCTTTGCCCCCCCCCCCCCCCCCCACTGCCTCTTTAAATGTTTTTCCTTTTGCTGGTTCCTTAGCCATGTACATCCCTGTGGCCAAGTGTGCAAGGCAGGTAGCCAACTCTCCACCCATTACCAGCGTTGCTTTTGGCCACCTGTCAGTAGATTCATGAGCACAGTCCAGGAAAACAGCATCTTGCCTGCTTCCCCCAACCCTTTCCATTTGACAGCAATGTTTCAATGCCTGTCGGGGATTCTTCTAGCAATGCAGCCAGGAAGGTGACATAGAAGAGCAAGAGGCTGTGAGTAGGGTTAGCAGAAATTAAAACTCTGTATCCTGTCACTCTGGTACCTTTCATTAGTGCTGCAGCATTGTGTGGCACTCTATTACCATAAGCTTTTCCGGATTAATCTATGTATTCAATTATTTTTAAAGTATATTTATTTCTAATACACTAAAATTATTTTCTTGGCATATATATTGTATAATTTATTTATAAATTTATTCCTGCAAATTTTTGAGAAAAAGTGTCAAGCATTTTTTAAAAATGTAGACAGAACCTACACAGCCAACAGAAAATACCTTGTTTACAATGGAGTCAAAATGTCAGTCACACTTCTTTAACAAAAAAGAATCACGAAGAGAAATTCAGACACCTTATCAAGGCTGAAGTATATTTTATCCAGTTTTGGTCATGATATAGGGGAGGCAGTTAATGAGCACTGTGAGTGGGTTGGGCTGGGGTTTGTTGCCTGGGCAATAGCATCTGCCACTCGAATTTAATAGCCAGGCAGCACAGATTCAGACTTTATAAACATTGGTTATACTCCCCTGATTAAAATGACTTTTTCTCGACTCTACACTCTTACCCTTTCATTCGTTTGTTCCTCATGTATGCAAGATTTTAATTGAGCAGTTCAGCCACGGAAAACCTTTGGAGTGATGTCCTCATTTAATGTAGTGAAAGGAAAATTGTCCAGCAACCACATGAGGTACTGTCAACTATTATCACTAATTTGTACCTCCTCAGTATATTTAGCATTTTGAAAAATTCTAGTTTGACCTTATCACAATCTATTCATGGAATTATTTTCTCCATTCAGCATGGTTTAAAATTGTGGAATAGACAATATTGTCATCCAAGCAGAAAAGAAGAAAAATAGAATAAAGGGATGTTTTATAACGTTCTGTACTTTCTAAACAAATATTTTACAAACTGTCACCTCAACAACAATCATGAAGTTGTTTGCAACACCAAATTGTTTTTCTGACAGGAAATGGCTGTTCAGTTTAAAGGAAATCGTTTGTGTTTAATATACAGGTTGCAAATCAATGGAGCTTCCTTGAACTTTCCAGTCCAACACCCATTTTGGCTCAGTTCAGTATTTTAACAAAACATGCCTGATTAACACCACTTCCTGGCTCAATTCAGAGCAATTTTGGATAATGTTAACTAATCCTGTGCAGAGTTGTTCTCTGATTGCTTTCACGTACTTTATCTTACTTACATCTTTTTTGAATGACGTTTTCTTTTCAGACATATTTTTATTCCTACTGCAATGATAACAGTGGGGCTTGGCACAGTCTCATTTTAAACAGTTTTTTTTATAAGCACAGCTGACTGTGCTCCTTGAAACAGCCCCAGTGTTGGTTGACTAAATGAGCAATTCATCTGAAGCCAGGGACCCTCACTGGGCCATTGTATCCCTCCTGCTGGTTGGGAAGGCAGAGGGATAGTGGTGGCAATGTCACAAGTAATTCAGAAACCCGGCTAATGTTATTTGGAAATGGGTTTGAATTCAAACCTGGAAAATGGTGAAATTTGAATTCAGTAGAATTCCAGGATTTAAAAAAATAGCCTAATGGTGACCATGTAAACATTATTAATTGTTGTTTTAAAACAAAAGAACAATCTGGTTCATTAGTGCCCTTTGGAGTAAGTATCCTTACCCAGGCTGGCTTACATGTGACTGGAAACCCAAAGGAATGTGATTGACTCTTAACTACTTTAATGGGAATGGACAACAAATGGGAGTGAATGCCCAAAATCCATGGAGTAATAATACATAAACGTTGTCATGAAGAAGTATTGATAAAAGGTCTTAAGCTCACTTTTCAGGCTGGAGAACGTGAAGCGAGTCAGGGAGAGGAACAAAATTACTAAGCTTGGAGCAGTGTATGATTCCAGAGATGAAACAGGACTTGACAAACAAGCTTACTGGAAATAATAAGATCAGCTAACTACCCTAGATGTGTGACAATCTGCACATGGTAATCTGTCTATCTTACACGATTAAGTCTATTTCAACCAGTTCCTCAAATATCCTAAGACACTTGATGAAGGCAGAGTGGTGGACATGATCTATATGGACTTCGATAAGGCATTCAACATGGTTCCACATGGTAGACCGGTTAGCAAGGTTAGATGACATGGAATACAGGGAGAACTAGCCATTTGGATACAGAACTGGCTTGAAGGTAGGAGACAGAGGGTGCTGGTGGAGGGTTGTTTTTCAGCCTGGAGGTCTGTGGCCAGTGGTGTGCCACAAGGATCTGTGCTGGGTCCACTGCTGTTTGTCATTTATTTATATGATTTGAATGTAAACATAGATATATGGTTGGTAAGTTTGCAGAGGACTCCAAAATTGGAGGTATAATGGACAGTCAAGAAGATTACCTCAGAGTACAATGGAATCTAGATCAGCTGCTCATGGTGGTGGAAGTGGTGGAGGCTGGTGCAATTGCAACATTTAAAAGGCACCTGGATGGGTATATGAATAGGAAGGGTTTAGAGGGATATGGGCCAAGTGCCGGCAAATGGGTCTAGATTAGGTTGGGATATCTGGTTGGCATGGATGAGTTGAACCGAATGGTGTGTTTCCGTGCTGAACATCTCTGTAACCCTAAGATGGACCAATGGGCCGTAAGTGGCAGATGGAGTTTAATTGAGATAAATGTGGGGTGTTGCATTTGGGAAAGGCAGATCTGGGCAGGGCATAACGGTAAGGTCCTGGGGAGTGTTGCTAAACAAGGAGACCTTGGGGTGCAAGTTCATAGCTCCTTGAAAGTGGATCACAAGTAGATAGGATAGTGAAGAAGGTGTTTGGTACCCTTGCCTTTATTGGTCAGTGCATTGAGTATAGGAATTGGGAGGTCATGTTGCGGCTCTACAGGACATTGGTTAGACCACTTTTGGAATACCACATTCAATTCTGGGCCCCCTGCTATAGGAAGGATGTTGTTAATCTTGACTGGGATTAGAAAGATTTAAAGGATGTTGCCAGTTATAAAGGATTTCAGCTATAGGGAGAGGCTGAATAGGATGGGGCTATTTTCCCTGGAGAATCGGAGGCTGGGAGGTGACGTTATAGAAGTTTATACAATCATGAGGGGCATATGTAGGGTGAATAGCCAAGGTCTTTTCCTCAGAGTAGTGAGTTCCAAAACTAGAGGGCATGGGTTTAAGGTGTGAGGGAAAAAATTTAAAAGGAACCTGAGGGGTAACTTTTTCTCACGGAGTGTTGCGCGTACGGGATGAGCTGCCAGAGGAAGTGGTGAAGGCTGGTACAATTACAGCATTTAAAAAGCATCTAAATGGGTACATGAATAGGAAGAGTTTAGAGAGATATGGGCCAAATGCTCACAAATGGGACTAGGTTCATAAAGGATACCTTGTTGGCAACGTGTATGCTGTTTCCATGCTAGATAACTCCGTGATTCTATAACTCTAGAATAAGTATGTTGGGGAAAGAAAAATTTTGTTCTTGACTGATACTTTTGTTATGCCTAAGTTTAAATCTTGCCCTGAATATATTACATGCAGCTATGAGTTATCTGAATTCATATTCCCCAGTGCTTGCCATAGTCTTGCCAGACCATAGGACCTCTCCATCTCCATATCCAGCTACCAACTGAACAGGGACATCTATTTCAAACCCATTGATTCCCACAGCTACCTTGATTACACCACCTTCTACCGACCCTTCTGTAAAAATGCTGTCCCTTACTCCCAATTCCTCCGCCTCTGTAACATCTGCCCCCAGCAGGAGCAATTCCACCCCAGGACATCCCAGATGTCCTCCCGTTTCAAGGACTGCAATTTCCCCTCCCATGTGATCAACAATGCCCTACATCACATCTCTCCAACTTGCTGTACCTCCGTCCTCAAACTCCACACACCCCCCAACTGCAACAAGGATAGAAGCCCCCAAATCCCCTCATTCCACCCCAAGAATCTCCAGATACAGCACATTATCTTCCGCCATTTTTGCCACCGACAGTCTGACCCCATCAACAAACATACATTTTGCTCCCCAACCCTACCTATGTTCTGCAGAGACCATTCCCTCTGCAACTCCCTCATTAGGCCCACGTTCCCCATCAACCCATCATCCACACCCGGCACCTTCCCCTGCCACCTTACAAGGTGCGAAGCCTGTGCCCACACCTCCCCCTCACCTCTGTCCATGGCCCCAGAGGATCATTTGAAATCCGGCTGAGACTTTCCTGCGCATCCACTCTCCTCATTCACTGCATGTATCATTCTTGATGTGGTCTCCTCTACATCAGGGAGACCGAGTGCCAACTTGCAGAGTGTTTCAGGAAACATGTCTGGGAAACATGCACCAAACAATGCCACCTCCCTGTGGCCGATAACTTTAACTCCTCCTCCCACTTCCCCAAGGACATGCAAATCCTGAATATCCTCCGTGCTGTGTCAAACCAAACCCACCTTCCAACTGAAGGAAGAATGCCTCATCTTCTGCTTTGGGATCCTTCAACTACATGGCATCAACATTGACTTCACTAGTTTTCAAATCTCCTCTCCTTCCCCCACCACCCCCCCCCCCCCCACCTCAAGCCAGATCCAACCCTCCAACTCTGCACCACCCCCTTTGAACTGTCCTACCTGTCCATCTTCCTTCCCACCTATCTGCAGCACCCTCCCCACTAACTTATCACAATCACCTGCATCCACCTATTGCCATTCCTCCCACAACCCCCTTTACATCTATCCACTCCCTCCCCCTCCACATTCCTGATGGAAGCCTTATGCCAAAAACATTGACTCTACTCCTCGGATGCTGCCTGACTTGCTGTGCTTTTCCCAGCACACTTTTCGACGCTGACATTCCAGCACCTGCAGTCCTCACCTTCTCCTAGTTGCCGCAGACCATAGAGTTGCCCACTGATTAAGAGAGAGATAATTGGTGGTGGTTTAACCTGAAGGATCATGCCTCAGATCAGGGGACAGATTGAGAAGGAGCATCCTTCGCGGCATCCTCGGGCCGTGGAGGAACTGAACCCACAGCATTGCCATCGTTCTGCACTGCAAACCAGCCATCTAGCAAACCCAGCTAACCGACCCATCATGCCTGAAACATTACCAGGTATCAGTGAAACAGGATAATTTTCTCAAAAATATGGTATTGCTAAAAGCAGCTGAGCTGTATACATTTCAATCAAATTGTTAGTTATAGAAGGAAACTGTCGGAAACAATACATGATATATAAAACATTTTCTTGTGTGTCTCCAGGCTGTAGCACAAAATATCTTGCTGATGGTCTAGTATCCACCTGCCTTAAAGGGGATGTATGTACTAACTTCAGACTGAGAGGACAGGTTTGACAGCTCCTTTTGAGTGATACACCGTTATCCTGTGCACACAACAATCTAGAAATTGTTTTATATTTGACCTAGTTTCTTTTGTGTTTATATGAGTGCAGTCCTGTTTGATGTTCGATTGCACATTTGCTCAACAGGGACAAGTATCTCCATCTGTAGTGTCCGTGGTAATGTTAGGTGTTGAAGCTAGAGCTTTGATCTCCATAGGCTTAATGAAACTTAATGTAGAATTCAATCAGAGATCCAGTGCAGACTGGATGATCCAAATGGCTATTTGATGAACTGTAGCATTCTGTAATTAATAGCAGCATAACACTACATCATGTTATCACACCACCCAAGAATTCGCTGCAAATTATGTGCAGCATCACAAAATACTTTTATTTACTATCTTTAAGACGTGTGACTTTTCATTTCTCTATATTATGAATGCTGTTTCTGTGAAGTGGAAGACAAATGCTGCTTTAAGGCAGAATTATTTACAGTTCCCAAGCTTTTTTTTGGCAATAAAAAGATGAAAAAACTTGAGTTTTACTGCTTACTTTGGCTGCTCAAAACTATATGATAAAGGAATATCTCACCGAGCTCAACATGAGTTGGACACTCACCTGATTCGCTCGAACTGAGGCCTAAGGTTTTTGACCCTTCGGTTTAAATTGTGTTGGCACATTCCAGGCAAGAAGGCATCAGAAAGTGGTGGAAAGTTCCATTGCCCAGAGAGCACCCTCTGAGACTAGGTAAAGGCAGGGAACATCTCCGGTGTGCAGGTTGTGTAGATGGTAATCACACTAGATAGGGACATTGAAGCAAGGAAGGCCTATGCTTTACTAGAGGGAAGGTAGAAGCAGATCTGTTCCCTGAGGCCCTGAAGGGAAGTTTTTTAAAAAAATTTAAAATTTTACGTTTTTGGGCCTCTTCTCACCGTAATCTGAATTGGCCTAGAATGTTTTTCACTGCTGCTGTTAACCCAAAGATATTGTACAAGCTTACTGCATCTTACAGCTGAAAACTGATACTGTGCCATTTTCTTATTTAGCTCTGGGTATTGTTGTTAAACTAATAGGGCATCTGTTGCAGCAAAGTCTTAGCATCCTCCTTATTAGGATACACAGCTGATCTCTGCATCAGTACTGATGTTTGTGCGGCAATCTTCCATAGCTGTTTCTCTAGGGTCTGGTAACTTGCGGTATTTTATTGATTGAAATTTGATTGTGTTCAGAATAAAGCTGATTTGTCTTTCTGTAAGAAACAGACGGTTAATGTAAAGCACATGTATTGCCTTATATTAAATTTCCATCCATAAGTGACACTTCTAATTGTTTATTGTGCATCAGTGTATTCTCCCTTAATTAGCTCGATAAAACTCTCCTCCACTGGAGACCACAGAAATAAATGAAACTTGGAATGATGGTGTATGTTACATTGTTAATTTCAGACAGTGACACATACAGGGAAGACTACAGCTAAGCAATTCATGGTGCAAACATCTGTAACTAGATTACTGATTTCATTCACTATGTCATCATTTTTGTCATCACAACTATGCTTAATTTGGTATTATATGCCACATCAGTGATGTTTTGAGAATAGGGTTTAGATAGGGTTGACCATGAGAACCTTTTTCCACGTATGGAGTCAGCTATTACGAGGGGGCATAGCTTTAAATTAAGGGGTGGTAGGTATAAGACAGATGTTAGGGGTAGATTCTTACTCAGCGAGTCGTGAGTTCATGGAATGCCCTGCCAGTAGCAGTGGTGGACTCTCCCTCTTTATGGGCATATGGAGGATAGGCATATGGAGGATAATAGGCTAGTGTAGGTTAGGTGGGCTTGGATCGGCACAACATCGAGGGCCAAAGGGCCTGTACTGCGCTGTATTTTTCTATATTCTATTCCGTCCTGCATATGTTTATCTGCCACTTCTTTGCGTGCCTCCTCCAGTCCCCACACCAGCTTCCTTGAAACAAACATCTACTTCTGATCTTGTCTTTGTACAGTCCAAAAATTGGATTGTGCCAGGAATCAAGTGTCAATATCCTTCCTTCCTTCCTTCCAGGCTCCCATTCCCATTCTCACTGTGTCTTTCAGCCCCTGTCACTTCCCTAATGCCTATTCTCTCTCTTTTTTACAATACCCCGTCCCATATTTTTCTCTTTACCCTTCATCTCACCTTTTTCCTGGCTTACCATCCAGATCCCAACTCTGTGGTGTAGTGGGAATCTTTTCTTGTTGTGTCAGCAGGTGCTGTCACAGTGAATGGAGACATCTTAATGCAATCAGTTCACCCAAATTGCTTGCAACAACCCCTTGGATATCTATGCACTTTACAGGAGACTCCCTAAGTAATTTGATGCTAATCCTAGGGGATGGCGGTCAGTAGGATTCCTGCAACTTTTTAATTTAATTGAAAATCTTTCATTTGGAACTTTGACACAAGCATTCAGGATATCTAAAATTGTAAGGGTACTTCTGTAACATTTTCAAATTAAGTCAAAGAGTTTTATTCTTTCAAGGTATTCATGCTTAAAAATCATTTAAAAATTTTGGGCTGTAAACCATTTAAAGATATTTTTGGAAGTTTATAGTAAAATGATATAAGATATAATTTTTTTTGTTTGCTAAATTAGACACCTTAATCCAACTTGTTTGTTCGCTGCTGTGTGATGAGCTCTTATGTGTGTATCTCAATATTAAACAGAGACCCAGCACACAGAGTCACATTTTAAATTATTGCCTGCACTGTTTTAAACATCATCACATAAGAATGCGTAGGGAAAGCCGTGTAATGTACTGGGACTTGAGCCAGGCTAACATCTCAAAATGGTGCCATGTAACCAGGGAGATGAGAGAGATATGGCAAAATGTATCTATATTGTACTTATTGTGAATTCTTCCAGATTCTCCTGATGATTTTCTTTGTGTGGTGATTTTACTGGCTTTTGTAATGCCAACTTGTTTGCTCTTTCAGTTGTCAGTTAAACTTAAAAGTAAAACAGATAAATATTGATCATTTATTTTTGCAGTTTGCTGTGTTTGCATTGAGTAAGGCTCCTTGAAAGTTTTTTATATGCAGTCATGATCAAATTAACTGTATTTATACCATCCTCACCAGAGACAGCAATTCACTGCATTTCCTCTGTACCTACAATAATTTGTACATGTTTCAATTTGCATTTTAATGTGTATAATTTCATAATATTCAGTATGACTGAGCCAATATCCTACAACCTGAAAATTTTAACAAGTTAGGTATGTATTTGTTATTACTGTAATCACCACCATACTTCCAGAATAATTTCTTGTTAAAATTATATTTCATTATTGCTGGTATTTTTTAGCAAAAATATCATTTGAAAAATGGTAATGTAAAATAGAAACGTACTTATTCATCGTTCCTGCATACTTACAATGAACCTATCTGGTTCATTTCTCCTTTGGATTATATCTTGTCTCTTTTCCATTTGCTTGACTCTGCTTTCTCAACATCTGGCTGTGTCAAAGCCGAGCTTTAACCTTCACAACCAGCTACACTTGATGACTAGGGCTGTAACATTTGTCTTAATCAAAGATCCTGATTCATTTTGCTGTACTAGTGGAATCTAGTGTAATAATAGCTAGTTTTCATTTTATTTTTAAAAACCGAAAGAACTGTGGATGCTGTAAATCAGAAACAAAATCAGAAGTCGCTGGGATAGCTCAGCAGGTTTGGCAACATCTGTGAAGAGAAATCAGAGTTAATGTTTCAGGTCCTGCTCTGAGGAAGGGTCACCTGACCCAAAGCATTAACTCTGATTTCTCTTCACAGATGCTGCCAGACCTGCTTTTCCAGCAATTTCTGTTTATATTTCATTTTTTTTTTGACTTTCAGTTACCTCCTGACTTTCACTGTAGGAAGAATTTGTGGACTACAGAAGGTTTATCAAGCCTTCTCTTTGACAGATTTGCTGATTCAGGCAAATGATCTAAATTACACTGACAGTCCGTCTCCAGTCTGTGCTGCTTTTTCACTATGACCTTCTGACCAGGAGTGGATGCCTCATGTATCATGGCTCATCCTCACTTCTGCTTTTCTCTTGCTTCACTATTGATGTCATGTTTAAGCAAACTAAACCTTGGACAAGGAGCATGTTTGAACACTAATTTGTAGGTGAGCAACTAGTCGTAATATTGGTGTTATTTTGTGAGAGAACAGAAAAGTGTTTAGCTTATGTCAAGGAGAAACATGGAATTTACTGCCTAACTTGTCACCTAGCAAGTAATTCTGCAAAGACCCTTTCACAGTCTAAACACTTTGTGCAATGGGCAACCAGGTGGCTCAGTGGTTAGCACTGCTGCCTCACAGCACCAGAGATCTGGATTCAATTCCACCCACGGCGACTGCCTGTGTGGAGTTTGCATATTTTTCCATGTCTGCGTGGGTTTCTTTTGGGTGCTTGGAGTTCCTCCCACAGTCCAAAGATGTGCAGATTAGGTGGATTGGCCATACTGAAATTGTCTATAGTGTTCAGGGATGTATGGACTAGTGGATTAGCCATGGTGAATGTGGGGTTTCAGGATATGGTAGGGGGCCGGCTCTTGGTGGGATGCTCTTTGGAGGGTCAGTGCTGACTCGATGGGCTGATTGGCTTTCTTCTCCACTAAATGGATTCTATGATTCTTATTTTTTAAAAATTGATATTGGATGATACAGTGTTATTAGATTGAGTTTGATTTGATTCATTCTTTCTTTGAAGAATTTTAAAGTCTACTGACATGAACTCTGGAACACTATCTGACAGATAACACCATTGGCAACCCATTAAGTTACAAACTAACCTCTCAAAACCTCAAAAATGTTGTCACTTGTAAAGCTGGAAATAGTCCCAATATGTACCAACGTACTATAGGTATTGACTGAAACTTTCCTTTCCACTTTAAAGAAATTGATATGTACTTGTTTTCTCAGTTTTCTTGTGTCTGACCACATAATGATTAGTTCACATTCTAAGACGTACAACTTTAAACCAACTTTGCAACATCTCTAACTTTAGGTAGCAAAAGTTGCTTATTGCTTCCAACCAGACTATCCCTGTGTGCATTTAATGAACTTGCTCTCGCACTCTCTAAACCTTGGCACTCTCTAAACCTCACAAGAGAGCCACGATCAATATTCAGTTCACTTCTATGTGTGAAATCCTCTTGCAATTTTTCATCATACTCTTTAAACCAATGTTTCATGTCATCATTGAGCTCTGTAGCGAGCCTGCATGGTTCCAAGTTTCTTCGCAAATTTTATGCATATTATTTTTGTATGTAAAGTCATTCACAAGCGGCTCAAATGATAGAAACAAATCTGTCTATATCCAGAATCTTAAATGAATGTCCACATTTGCATGATCTGCTGATTTTATAATATTTAACTTCATATTGATGGCTAATTTTATCAATTTGTTCTCAATGTTCAAAGATCACTTTGTTCTCTTTTCATGTTTTGATGATTTCAGATACATTCTTACTAATCATTACTGTCAGTGACTCAGTCCAGTTTAACGACATTGTTAATTTCCTTGCTAATTTCCTTGCCAATTGGGATATTTTATCCTCTTGCAGTACTACCGATGGCAAATAATAGAATCAAACATATATTCTGATCTGACAGTAACTTCTCCGAACACAAGAATACAGTTATTGGAATGACTAGTCAATCGTGTCCCAGTTAAGCATAACTAAATGTGACTTAGTAATCACCTGAGAAAGCAGACATAAATGAGAGATATCACAATGTCAGTAAGTTATGAATCTGAGGATCTTTTTGAATGTGGACACTGGAATTTTATCATTAGTCCTATTATTCTCATCTTCCATATGTTGTTTTCATTTTGCACACTGAGCACAAATCAATTTTCCAGCTTGATAGCATCAAAGTCTGTTTTCATAACTATTATAAGCAATAGTGAGGAGTTGGAGACTCTTGAACTAGCTTTAAATCTATTATAAACTCAATTTGAGGCACTTTTGTGCCTTGGCACCTGACTGTGATCGGGGGCAGGGTTACTGCCCAGATATGACTGCCTTCTCACTTTGCCTGGAAATGGAAAATTTACATGGTGACCACAGCAGTGGTAACATCTAAGTTTCTGACTGAGAGACCATGAACCTGGCTGCTGTAGCCTGGACCTTGCTGAAATCCAGTGAACCTCCCCTGCTGGCTTTGGAAAATGACTCCTTTGCAAATATCTCTTGCTGCCATTTCCGTGCCAATGGCCTTAAAGCAGGTCTGTTTCCATGGCAGCTTATGGTCTTTGTGCAAAAATGTCACATGCATTTTATTGTTTCTTTTATTGTTCCTCTTTCAAACTCTGATTTTGAAGCTCTTGCCATACACACAGTGACAAGAGAGTTTCTTTAATTTGAACAACAATCTACAACAGTTTCGCTGAGCAGCTGCTTTCTTTCATTGCAAACTTGTTCTTAGTGATACCAGAATACACTGTCTTAGTACTAGGGTTCTTTTGGCAACCTTGGTGAGCCATCATTTCAAAAGCAGCTGGTCCCATCATGGTGAGAAAGGCATTCACTTTTACTTTATTCGTTCACAGAATGAGGGTGTCGCTGGCTCAACCAGCATTTATTTCCCATCCCAAATTGCTCAGAAGGTCTCGAGTCACATAGTCCAGTTTCCTTACTTAAAGGACATTCATGAGCCACATAGGTTTTTCCAACCATTTGTAACGGACTCATGGTCATCATTAGACCTCTTAATTCCAGATTTCTTTTGTTGAATTCAAATTCCACCATGTGCCATGGCAGGATTCGAACTCAGGACCCCAGAACATTACCTGGGTTTCTGGATTAACAGTCGAGCCAAATGAAGTTTTACCTCTTGGGAGCCATTAGATTCTGTGCAATAAGTACATTTGTAGTATTGAACCAGATTATAGCAATATATACTTCTCCAAATATGGAACTTTTTCGAGCAACAATGAAAATGATTTGCCTCTGACATCTGATAAGAGCATTCTTCTCAGTACTTTGATTCATTAATCAAAAAGGTAGGATTGATGGTTATGGTCTAGTACTGGACCGAAAGCTATTTGTTACAGTACTGTTCAACTAATCAAAAACTGCAATGTATTTAAAATGAATTAAAGAAAAGATTTGCTTGTTGGAAGCATTCCTTGTATTTCAAGTCAGTAAAATCCACAATAGGTGAAATGATAATCCACGTGCTGAAAAATGTAGGCTGGAGCATACTATTAGTATGAAATACTATTTCATTTTTTTTGTAATAGCTACACTGTCTTTTGGGTACAATACATGCTTTAGGTTCAGGTAGACTCACATTATTGTTAATAATTACTTTCTGAAGTTCTGTGTTCAAGAAGGAGCTTGACATTTTCTTGTATGGATTATACCGGGAGCTGGAAATTCAGGTCAGTTTGGGGATGCGGGTGGACAATTGTAGTTTGCGCAGAGTTAGGTGGAGAGGAATTGACCCAGCGTTAATCCAAACTATGGAGTCCCATGCTTATTTGCCTGGGGTCCTTGCACTAGGAGTAATTGAGAGAATCAAATAAATTACAGCATCTTAAACCTAAGATTTTTTTTGTCTTTCGGGAATGAGTGAGTGCATTAAAAACCAAGTTCTTGATCCTTGACCCTTTTCATCTTCTCTACATTCAATAGCAGTACCAGTTTACAACTGACTGCACTTCTCTAACTAAGCAGCTTTGTTTATTAGAGATAATTGCGTGCACAACATATTAAAAAGTTGGGATTTAATGAAAGAAGGGAATAGGGTGCGTGACTCAATTAACTACTCAGCATGTGGTTGCCAGCTATTTTCGAGAATGTGTTCTGAGTAGCTAATATGGGCCACTGGTTCTGTGTTTTTGAAATAGTTTATGTATCATGAAATGCACCCTATGCAATGGTTAGAATTCTAATAAAAATAACACCTCCCCCTTTTTCTTTCAGAGCTCCCTGAAGAAAAGAGGTAGCCGCATTGCTACAAAACCAGAAAAGAAGCCCATGCTGCAGGTACCAAAACAATTTTCTTTCAGTGGTGGCAATATCAATGATTTGTTATAAATTATTTTAAATATAAGGCTTGCAGCTGTATAAATGTGAAAATGTTTAACTGCCCGACTGATAGGATGTGGTTTGAGTTTCCTTGGTTTTGTTTTTGGACATGTACAAGTGCATTAAAGGAGGTAGTAAGTTTATCTGTTTTAAATTAAGATGGGAGTAAAACAGCAGAGAAAACTGCTCAAGCAAACAGTGTAATAGGAGTGTAATTAGAAAGGCAATCTGAGACATTTTATTCTGTAACATGCTGATTTTTCGTGAACTTTAAACTCTTCTTAAAACAAGAGTTTTAAGCTAAAATGTGCAGACTTGATTTGATGTGTCATTTGTGTTCATATTCTTAAGAAATGTTCTTAAGAATACCACATTAAAGGTCTTTGGTAGTTTCACAACTGTTGCTACAGTTCAAAACATGTTGACAATCAGTTAGGCTGTTTCAAATGGGCTCTCCTTGGGCAAGCAAGTTGCTTGGGAAGATTTCTTAAAAATGCAATTGCAGCCCTTTGACAACAGTCTACACCACAATCATCTCCTTCAATGGCAACATTGACAGAGATATGATTCATTGGTCCATCCTAGAACAAGATAATGGTTAGTGTAGGAAGGTACAGAAGAATGCCAGAGTTCTGTTGTAAAAAAATTTTACTGCTAAATTTAAGAGATATCATTTTTCGCTTTAGAATTACAGGCATTATTTGAGATATTAGGCAATAGGGAACTCCCTGGCAAAGTTTGCAGCCTTCCCTGATAGATTCAGCAGGTTAAAACAAGTCCATGATCCTTGGATTATAGCTTAATGTTCCTTGCAAACATGATTACACAATTTTTAAATATCTTTTTAAGAATACTGCAGCTCAGATTTTGCGTAACGCTCTTTTGTGTTTCATTCACGAGGGTAACG
The DNA here is from genome assembly GCF_004010195.1 of Chiloscyllium plagiosum. Taxonomy (NCBI): domain Eukaryota; kingdom Metazoa; phylum Chordata; class Chondrichthyes; order Orectolobiformes; family Hemiscylliidae; genus Chiloscyllium; species Chiloscyllium plagiosum. The sequence continues at coordinate 36,600,680 of NC_057729.1, read as the reverse complement.
TTCTCTCTGCTATGTTCCTTCTTTTCCCAAATCTGTTTATCCTAGAAATCAACCAGTACTTGTTCAATATCTTCCAAGCCAAGTGTTTATAGTATCAAGGGAATATCTTGCCCTCTAATTCATACCCTCCTCCATGACAATTGACTAGAAAGTACTTGCTTGCATCTAATGTCAACAGCAGGAAATTACAAAACCAAGGTGGCCATCGTACTTTTCATGTTGTAACATTGCTCAACATAGCATGATCCTACTTTCATTTGCCCTTAAGCTTGACTTGCAATTTAAATAGTCGTGAGTCAAGATAATCTGAATGAGTTTGCCTTGCAAATATGTGCAGTGTTGATCATTTTTCTTGATTAAATATAGGAGGATAGTGCTGATCTGAAATGTCAGCTCCATTTTGCCAAAGAAGAAGCCGCTGTGATGTGCAAAAAGCTGACCAAGTTAGTAAAAGAGAATGAAAACATGCGAGAGGAGCTGGTGAAGTACAGCTCTCTCTATGGTGATTTGGACAATGCGGTGTCTATTGGTGACATTGGAGAATCGCCTCATGTCAGAGAAGCTGAGCTAAAATTGCACCTAAAGCTGGTTGAAGAAGAAGCCAACATTTTGAGCAGAAGAACAGTTGAGCTGGAGGTCGAAAACCGTGGACTGAAAGCCGAAATGGATGATCTAAAGGGTCACGGTGAAAAAGACTCCTCAAACCAGGATATCAGACTGGGAATTACCAGCACAAGCTACGGTGAGTTTGGGGAGAATGTTGGGGAGCTCAGGCGTCACCTTCAGTTTGTGGAAGAGGAGGCAGAGCTTCTGAGGCGATCCTTAATTGAGATGGAGGACCAAAATAAGCACCTCATGAATGAACTGAATAGATATAAATCTGAGTCCAATCAGGAGTCGTCATGGTCAGATAGTTGTCCCTCGTTGACCGAACCTTCCCAAGAAGAGCTAATGACAGCAAGACTCCAAATCAATGACCTCAATGGGAAAGTCAAGAAGCTGGAATATGAGAATCGTGTGCTCGTTTCAAACCTTCAGCGTTATGACTTGGCATCCTACCACTGCCAAAAATGTTCCCGAGAGCTTGATGCTGACATTAGTGACTCTGCAGAGATGTCTTCACCCCAGCCAAGGAGAGAAGTACCAGTTGGAGGAGAAAATGATTCAAGGGAAACCCAAGAGAGAACCTCTGGTAGTGGAAGCAGCAGAATTGCTGATCATGATGATGTTGCTGCAAAATTCTTTGGAAGGAAAGACCTGGAAATTCTGTTTAGCATTAAAGATCAAGCTGAACTTGTTCGCGAAGTCATTGATCTCTTAATTTCAGACACAAGTGGCTTAAATTCTGGTGTCAAGCTTTGTTCAACTATTGATTTGCCAAATCAATCCTTCAGTGAAAGTAATGATGAAGCTGCTAATGCCAATGATCCTAAACTAATGAGCAGCATTAATTCAAGGCTACTTGGCTTAAAGACTGAGTTGGCATCAGTTACTGAGAAAATTGATTGTCTGGGCGAAACTATCAGAGAAGAAAGCAGAAGTTTGTCCCCTTTACCCCATCTAACAGAGTCAGCAAGCTTTCTATCCACAATGACAACAATGTCTCAGGACTTGCCCATGGATTCTGTTGGAAAAGACTTTGCAGCAGATTTAAAGGTAAGAGAATCTTTCTCCTTGCACCTTTCCTTCTTGTTCCCGTGATAACTTCCTGGTTTGTCATGCTACACAGTTGAAATAACAATAGTATTAAAAGTTTCTAAAGTGAACCCTCAATTAAGTTTCTCTAACATTAACAACAGAAGAGCTAACAACTCATTGCATGCAACCAACACCTTAAATCAGCATGGAGCTTTGTACCAATGAAGTGTGCATGGTACAAGAAAATGATGCATGTGTATGAATGAATGGAAAAAATTAAGCCATTGTGCTTATTTTGGTCCTCCATCTCAATAAAGCCAATTGTTGTTGAAGTTTGGACAGATAAATAATTGTAGTTGGCAATATAATGAGGTCCATAGTTATTCTTAATTATTTAAAGAATTGGAAATATTTGGATTGTCACTTATTCGAGTTATCACTAGCTTTAAATCAAATGGATGAATTTCAGTGCTCTGAAGCCTTTTGCTATAAAGTTCACTATAAGTTTCTTAAATTAGAATCAGCTTAGAAACATTTACAGGTTTGTGCTCGTGCTGCAGAGCTCCACACAACAGGGAGTGCAGATTCGGAATTTGGGTATGTCATCCTCTGTACTCAAATACCTAATATGCACTCCCACTAGGGAATGCGCTGTAACAGGGCTAGAGGCTTGCAAAGTGATCACCTGTTTCAATGTATCAGAGTCTGAATTCCCTAAAGTGCATCACATATATTGCATTCTTAACGTATCCTGTGTTTAAGTTTGTATGTTCTTAAATTGCATCCCCAAGGATCCCTACCAACCTGAAAATAAGGAGTTGGAACTCCGACCATTACATAATACTTGATACGGGATTAGGATTTGAATTCCAATCAGCACTTATCTTTATAAGCTCATAAAGGTCACATCTGAATATTACAATGTATTTTCCAGATAGCCAGAGATACACATTGTGCAAATAAATTGCATTTTTTCATTTATCCACTATAATTAGGCTAGAATGAGAATTATCAGGCTTCGCCCAGCAAAATCCTTACAGCAAAAGGCGTATTAATGACCTATAACTGAAAAAGAGGATCTGGGTAAACTAATTTCGGCCCCTTGCTCTAACTCGTCCACTCTGGCCAGTATAGTGGAATGGGTTTATCCAGAGCACCATCTACACTTACTATTGACCAACCAGTGCAGTCATGGACTAGGCAACAATTTAAAATGTTCTCCATCAAAATTGAATGAAAGGAGGAAAAAACATTTATATGGTGTCTTCCACAAGCTAAGGGCATGCAGAATGCTTTAAATCCAATGAGATATTTTTAAAATGTTAGCATTTATCACCATTGCAATATGAGACAGTAGTTCTCAATTTTTATTTGACTGAAGGGCCCAATATCAAACAATAAGCAGGAGCTGCATACATTGTGTGTTTTAAAAATGGTAATTAGCCATGGATTGAAAAGGACCATAGACATCTGTTTCCATAGAGACAGAGCAAGAGACAATTGGTGAAAATCAAATTGAAACATACCGTACGGCAGTGAGTTTGGACAAAATGAGAGGCAGGTCCATGAAATCTCCAGTTGGTATGGGAATTAAACCTGCACAAGGTCATTCAGTACCATACCTTAACCATCTCTCTAACAAACCAACTAATTCCCCACAAAGAGTTTTAAAAATGATTTCAAGAACACAATTTCACTGCTGCTTGGCAAGACAGACAAGGAAACCTGAGGTAGCATATGAGTATGATTCCACTAACGTTGTAGTCCATAGGGATCAGTACTGGGTTTGTTTGTCATTTATATAAATGATTTGAATGAAAATGTAGGAGGCAAGATTAGCAAGTTTGCAGATGAAATCAAAACTGGTGATATAGTGACGGTGAAGAAAGGGGTCTTGATCAGTTGGGTCAATGGGCTGAGAAGTAGTAGATGGAGTTTAATTTACATAAATGCGAGGCATTGCATTTTGGTAAAACAAACTAGGATAGGACTTGTACGATTAATGGCAGGGTCCAAATGTTGGCTGTGCTTTTCCAGCGCCACATTTTTCAACAATGACTCTCCAGCATTTGCAGTCCTCACTTTCTCCTACATAGTGTTGTTGAATAGAGCGACCTAGGGGCTCAGGTACATAATTCTTTGAAATTTGCATCATTGGTGGACAGAGTGGTTAAGAAGATAATTATTACGTTTGTCTTCATTGCTCAGATCTTTGTATATGGGAGTTGGAGCGTTATATTGAGATTGTATAGGATGTTGGTGAGGCCTCTTCTGGAGTAATGTGTGCAGTTCTGGTTGTCCTGTTATAGGAAGGGTATTATTAAATTGGATTCTAGACTAGAGTAGTGTTGGAAAAGCACAGCAGTTCAGGCAGCATCCAAGGAGCAGGAAAATTGACGTTTTGGGGAAAAGCCCTTCATCAGGAGTAGAGGCCGAGTGCCTACAGGGTGGAGAGATAAATGAGAGGAGGATGGGGGTGGGGAGAAAGTAGCATAGAGTACAATTGGTGAATGGGAGTGGGGATGAAGGTGATAGGTCAGAGAGGAGGGTGGAGTGGATAGGTGGAAAAGAAGATAGGCAGGTAGGACAAGTCATGGGGACAGTGCTGAGCTGCAAGTTTGGAGCTGGGATGAGGTGGGGGAA
>NC_057729.1:36529029-36596300 GCF_004010195.1 Chiloscyllium plagiosum | reverse complement strand
GGCAGGGGAAGGTGCCAGGACGGGAGGGTGGGTTGTTGGGGGACGTGGACCTGACCAGGTAGTCACGGAGGGAATGATCTTTGCGGAAGGCAGAAAGGGGTGGGGAGGGAAATATATCCCTGGTGGTGGGGTCCGTTTGGAGGTGGCGGAAATGTCGGCGGATGATTTGGTTTATGCGAAAGTTGGTAGGGTGGAAGATGAGCACCAGGGGGGTTCTGTCCTTGTTACGTTTGGAGGGGTGGGGTCTGAGGGCAGAGGTGCGGGATGTGGACGAGATGCGTTGGAGGGCATCTTTAACCATGTGGGAAGGGAAATTGCAGTGTCTAAAGAAGGAGGCCATCTAGTGTGTTCTGTGGTGGAACTGGTCCGCCTGGGAGCAGAGGAATTGGGAATATGGAATGGCATTTTTGCAGGAGGAAGGGTGTGAAGAGGTGTAATCGAGGTAGCTGTGGGAGTCGGTGGGTTTGTAAAAAATGTCGGTGTCAAGTTGGTCGTCATTAATGGAGATGGAGAGGTCCAGGAAGGGGAGGGAGGTGTCACAGATGGTCCAGATAAATATAAGGTCAGGGTGAAATGTGTTGGTGAAGTTGATGAATTGCTCAACCTCCTAGCGGGATCACGAGGTGGCGCCAATGCAGTCATCAATGTAGCGGAGGAAGAGGTGGGGAGTGGTGCGGGTGTAACTACAGAAGATGGACTGTTGCGTAGTCAAATGCAAGCAAGTTGGGACTAGGTTAGTTTGGGAACATATAGGCATGGACTGGTTGGACCAAAGGGTCTGTATGACTGTATAACTGAACAGCTGAGATCCCTTCCCTCCAATTTCATTATTGCCTACGCATGTCGATATTTGGCATTCTCTGGAATGTATTACAAACCTGTGAAACTCAGCCGAGTGTTATTTAATCATTCATGAAACTTAATTCTTGCAACATATTGAACGGTTTGAGTGAGTGCCCAGACATCCTTTCCACAAGGCTGTGTTTATTGGGAGCACTACCATATGCATGCAAAAAAATAGAACAGCAGCTGCCATGAACAAAGATGGTGCTGCTCACAAACCTCACTGTAGGGCGAGGTCATAACAAAAGATGACACTCAACTATTTGAGTGTCATTAGTCTATAGAAGATGTGAAAACAAGAAAACGAAGAAAAGTACAATATCCTTCAAGTAAAGAATAGGCTTGATCATAAAAACAATGCAAACAGGATCATTTTAACACAGCCTGCCAGCTCCAGGATAAAACCCTTGCTGGGCAGAACCCAAGGAAAGCTCTACTGCAGATGATGCCAGGAAGGGAAAGATCGGTTTTGTCAGTCCCAGCCTCCCCCTACCGTTCTCATTGCCTCACCTCTTCATTCCCAGCCTGGTGACGCCAGTGACACTTCCTTCAGCCTATCGTGACCAGGTCATATCACAATCTGCACATGCTTGGAGTCTGCTTTAGCATTATGGGTAATCGCTCAATAACAATAACAAGAAACTAGCCAATGGACGATTAATGTAAATAGAAAATGCTGGAAATACTCAGCAGGCCAGACAGAATTATAACAGCACTTCCAATTGCATGAATCCAAATTGAGTGCATCTGTACCACAGTAGCAGCTGACCCTTCCCCCTCCTGCTGAAGACCATGGAAGACAAAGTGCCCATTGCTATGAAGAAAGCGGAGTATTCAGTATTGTCAGCTTCTCTACACCTGCACCCTACCTCCTTTTTTGTCTCTATGTCTGTCTCTGTGTGTATCTCTCTCTCTCTCTGCCCCCCTCACTCCCTCCCTCTCGTCCCACCCTTCCCAATCCTCCAACCCTTCCATCCTTCCCTCCCTCACCCTTCTCCCTTCTCCCTCCCTCAATCTCCCTCCTCTCTCCCTCCAACCACCCCCCCACCATATGTAAGCCACGATATTTTTAAAAAACTGTCCAGCTTGAATGAAAATTTACTGTTGCCGCCAGAGACATTAGTCAATTAGAGACTTTTGTTTAAAGTTGCATATTATTTGGTAAATCTTTCTAAAATCCATGACATTTTAAAATGGAATTTGTATCAGAGCAAAGCATTACCTCTGCATCAATATATGCATTTATTTTGGCCAAACTTTACCCTTTGAAGACATAGTGGGTCTCCTGTACCTCAGCAGCTTCACTCTGAATGGGACAGATGTGAGAAACCTCAAGGTTTCACAACCAAGACAGGTTGCTTGAGTTGGGCAATTTTCCAAGTCAGTCACCAATCCCAGAAGAAGGAGGATGACCATTCATGTCTCAGATCCAGTGTAATGGACCTCCATGGTGTTGGTCATTGGATAGCCGACCATTAATTTCAATAGAAAAGAGTTTAATGTTGTCTCTGCATCTTTTCTAATAAAGGACCACACAATTTCCGGTTCCAACGTTCTGCATTAACTGAGACTATTGTAATGGTCAGGCGATCATTTTTAGATGCTGCATTCAGAGCGACTTCCCTTCATTTTGCTCACAGTCTATTAGCATACAGTCAATCAAATCTATTATCCTCATCATTGTGACAAACTGTGTCACACGGACTATAGTGTCACAGAGGCACATGCAATCAGAGCACACCCTGCATGACCACACTGCCAGGCCATCCAACACTTTCACTGCTACCTTTGCCAATGATCAACACCCAAGCAAAGTCAATCTCGTTATAACCAGATGACCAGGGTTCTGCATGTCAACACACGTCGTTATGTTGCACTGAACAAAGTGAGGCACCTTGCACATATGCTTTCAGCTTTGTTGTGAGGGGGAGGACAACTCCAGAAGGTCTGGGAGAGATGGAATCCTACTTCTGCAACTAGGACCGTTTTAGGTTTCGGAGGAGGAGCTGCAATGCTGAGGGAATAACTTCTGTCCCAGACATAGGAGAAACGCTGCGAGCGTGAGTTTGGAAAGAGTTTGCATAACTAAAGAATATGTTGGTGACTGGTAATGCAGCGGGGCATCGTCAATTGAGAGATGTTGCAGAGAAACTTGAAGGGAGTCAGCCAGCTGGAGGTGAGAAACATGGTACATCTGAGGACAACCAAACAGGAAATCGGCATCAGTTGATTGTGATCTGAAATTTTCCTCCAGTGGCACAGATGATTAACCATTCTTTCTTGACATTCAGGGCCTTTTCCTGCAGTACCTATCATTTAGGCCAAGATAACCTCTTCAGTTATTGTATATTTATAGTATCCCTTCTTCCTCATTCAAGCTGCCCTCTATGGTGGCTCTGCTAGTTCCTGGCTCTGACTGCTTGTTGCCTTCCTGTCACCCAAGTGCAGATAGCTGCTGCACCTTTTTTTAATCCTTGCAACTTGCTTCCTTTATTGCACACTCTTCACCAAGCGGGCCTTGCAGTCTGTTCTTTTCTTCTAATTAGCTGCCCAATGTAAGGGATATTTCTGAGAGGTGACCTTATCCAGCCTCGTAGCCTGGTCAGGTACCAACCTCTAACTCTAAATTAAGGTCCCTAAGTTTAAAATGTAATTTGACAGAATTCTGCATAAGGAAAATATAAATCAGGCTCCTGCTCCCTTTACTTAGCAGCTAAAAATGGTTTTAGCAGGGAATGTGTTCTGCGTTTCAGCCACAGCTGCTAAAGGCCCTACTCCACAAAAATTCAGCTCCCAAATTTCAATCCTGACCTGTATAAATTGGTTGCATTTAGCTAACACTGTGATGAGGCACTGTGATTGGTTAAGGATAGGAAAAAGTCACCTGTGGTTCATGCTCTTGATCACAGCAGCCCATGCTAAAAATCCATTTTTGGGGTGAAGATAAAATCAGACTGGGCTTTTGTCACTGTCATCTTCAAAATAACCTAATTAAATGTTGACTGCCGAGACCACACAAAAGTAATAGCCATTTAGGAAAGGTAGTTGAGAGTGAACTTTACTACCACAGGAGAAAGTCAATAGATTCAAGTGAATAGCATGAAATGGGTAGAGCTAAAGGTTATTTTAAGCAGCATTTTTGATTCAATAAAGAAATCAGTGTAGCCATAGAAACTGAAGTATGGGCCTTGGGCACAAACTACCACAATGCATCAATGTATTTCTCCTTCATTCACTTCGTGATCATACATTAGATTCCAAAACAAAACCGTGAGGCTAAGCAGCTGAGGGCATAGCTGTTTTAATCACTGTAGTTCTCTATATCATTTAGTTTTTATTTATTTGAATAGCAGTTAAGCAGATATTTTTAATAACAACTTTGAATTCCAAGTGGACAATTTCAAAGTTGCTTACTTTAACTAGCCTCTTTCAGCATTGGCATGCTGCACCGTTATTTATTTTGCTTAATTCAAATGTTTGGATAGTTCAGTTATTCAGCACAAAACATTTGAGTAAAGTGCATCTTACCAAGGTTTCAGTATTCTACAATGATGCTTCATTGTGAACAAATGAAGCACTTCCAATGGGATATTTGTGTAAATGGTTAAGTCGTGAGAACCTGAAGTAGTGTGCACTGGATATTGGCTTTTTGGCTAAATGGGCAGATGCTTTTGTAGCTTAGTCAGTTTGGGTTCACAACTTTTTATTGCTTCAGAGAGTGTTTCCAAGAAGTGCATGCACACCCTTGGTTGAATCTGAGCTCTGTTGCCTGCATGTTGTTGGTTTAACCCCCACATCATTCACTGCATGTGCACCGTAACTGGTGTTTGCACACTCTCTCTTTTCTTCTCTTTTCTCTTTTTTTCAAACAAATCAGCCCATAATTCTACTCATTGTCTTTTTAATTTTGTTTACGACACTCTCTTATGCCACTGTAATAAAGATGTTTTTCCTTTTCATACTTTTCTTTGTCTTGTAGTTTTTTCAATGTTTACTATACCCAGTTTTTGTTTCTTTGTTCCTTCCCTATCCTTTGTTTTGTTTTCATTAACTTGCCCATGCATGCAGCAGCCTGACTTTAGGGATCAAGTGGACTGGCAGCAAGATGTTAGCCATACCCCGGAGATCTGTGTAGCCAATTCTGATACCAAGGAGTACGGAGAAAATGCCAAGGATTATACGGCTAAGGATTATAACATCTACACCCATGAGGAAAGTGACTCCTATGCTTCAGAGGTAAATTTATAAAATCATCTATGTCTGTAATAAAGCTACAAGCTGATAATGGAAAATATGGTATCGTCTTTTCAGTATCTGTCTTCATGAATGCAAATATATAAAAAACAAATCCCCATGGTCTGAGAGACATTGTGTTACTTTACTGTGAATGTTGTATGCAACCAACTATATTCATCTTTTCAAATTGTAAGTGGATGCATATAGAGCTTAAAAATCTAATTCTTGTTAATTATGCTGAATTTCTACAGTGATTCTACAGTGCTGATTTTCTGGTGTTGACATTTGATGCTAAATACTCAAGTGAAAGCTAAATGCACAAATTTGAATGTAATAATTGAAATCTGAATGACAATCTGTTGGATTGGTTTTGTAATGTGATGAGTGAATTGTTTGCCTGTCTTAAGACAGAGATTTATTGTTCTCCAAAGAAATATGTAACATTGGATGAAAATAGTGGGAGATTGCTTATTGTTGGAGAAATACTGTCAATGTTACGGTCAGCCTTACTGACCCTGGAATAGTCAAACTACCTCTAGCTGCTAATTACATGGTGGTTAACAGTAGCCATGTTCGAATTAGATTAGATTAGATTACATTACAGTGTGGAAACAGGCCCTTCGGCCCAACAAGTCCACACTAACCCGCCGAAGCAAAACCCACCCATACCCCTACATTTACCCCTTACTTAACACTACGGGCAATTTAGCATGGCCAATTCACCTGACCTGCACATCTTTGGACTGTGGGAGGAAACCGGAGCACCCAGAGGAAACCCACGCAGACACTGGGAGAATGTGCAACTCCACACAGACAGTCACCTAAGGCTGGAATCGAACCCGGGTCCCTGGTGCTGTGAGGCAGCAGTGCTAACCACTGTGCCACCGTGCCGCCCATGAATTGTGACAATCTGTGATTCCACTCATGGATCAATAGCCTCATAGAGTCATACAGCACGGAAATAGAGCCTTCAGTCCAATTCATCCATGCTGACCAAGTTTCCCAAACTAAACTAGGCCCATTTGCCACCATTTGGCCCATATCCCTCTAAATCTTTCCTATTCGTGTACCTGTTCAAATATCTTTTAAATGTTGTAACTGGACTTGCATGTATCACTTCCTCAGGCAGTTCGTTTCACATATGAACGTGTGAAAAAGTTCCCCCTTTCAGGTCCCTTTTAAATCTTTTCCATCTCACCTTAAAATGATGCTGTCTAATTTTGTACTCCCCTACCCTAGGGAAAAGACCTTTGCTATTCACCTTATGTATGCCTCTCATGATTTTATTTAACCTCTATAAGATCACCCATCAACCTCCTATGTACCAGAGGAAAAAAGTCCCAGCCTGTCCAACCTCTCCTTATAACTCAAACCTTCCAGTTCCAGTAGCATTCTTGTAAATCTTTTCAGCGCCCTTTCCAATTTAATAATAATCTTCCTTTAGGAGGGCAACCAGAACAATACAGTGTTGACCTCACTATGGTTCTGTACAGCTGTAACATGGTGTCCCCACTCCTGTACTCAATTCACTGACCAATGAAGGCAAGCTGCCTTCACCACTGTGTCAACCTGTGACACAACTTTCAAAGAACTGTGTACCTGAATCCTTAGTCATCTCTGTTAGACAACACACCCCAAGATCCTACCATTGAGTGTATAAGTCCTGCCCTGATTTGCCTTAACAAAATGTCACTCCTCACATTTATCTAAATTAAATTCTATCTACCAGTCCTCAGCTGATTGGTCCAGCTGATCAAGATCCCGATACACTCTGAGATAACCACCTTCACTGTCCACTATACCACCAACACCATAAACATATTAACCATGCTTCCTATATTCTCAACCAAATCATTGATATAAATGACAAAAGACAGTGGACCCCCCCTTGCGGAACATTGCTGGTCACAGGCCTCCAATCCAAAACAAACCCTCCACCACCACCCTCTATTTCTTTCATCAAGCCAATTCAACTTGTGGTTGAATCGTAACTGTCATCTGGGCAATTAGGGATGAACAATAATTGCTGGCCCAGTCAGTGGCACCCATATCCTTCAAATGAATGAGAAATATGGAAGAACCACCATTTGGACATGGGCCTAGGCGGATTCCAGGTACCCATTATGAATTGGTTCCTTCAGAAGAAGACTAGAAGGATATCATGAAATCATAGGTTTGCTTCATGGTGATGTCTCTTCATAGCCATGATATGCGATTTTTCTAACCTAGCATTGAAGCAACAGGACCAGATTTCGAAGGTTCACGCTTATTAAGTTGGGTGAGGGTTAACATCCTGCAGTCTTCTGAGGCTGTCGTAATCAAATGGCTTTAATGACTTCCCAGTGTGGATTGAATCTCATGTTGGGAGCTTAGGCAGCCAGAACCCCCAGTGATAGTCCTTGAAGGGCTGCTGCTTTTATTAAAAAGGAAGAGTCTTCTAGGCATACACACAGTCTGTGGCAGCAGGTCTTATATTTTCAGTTTCATGGAAGAGCAGAGGGAAAGAAACTTGCCTCATCTTGGATATGGTTGTGGGTGAGCTGTTGGAGCAAGGAAACCAAAGGAGTTTAGCAAGGTTTGCACCAGAGAGGAGTTAGTCAAAAGAGTGAATGGCATTTCCTAACATCTACAAGAATGGACAGCAGGTGAGGTACAAGTTTGGCAACCTCAGGAAAAGCACAGAGATAAGACTGCCAGCATGATGTAAGCAAAATAAGCATCCTACAAAGTTTCCTCTTGGCATGTCTTTGCTTGATTAAGGTGGCATTCCAACAATTCTTTCACAGATTCACGTGCATACATGTAATGCTGCAAGGAAAATTTTCAAAGTCATCGTTGTGAAAATTCAGCCAATTCATTGACTTGCATCTTAAAGCTCAGACCTCACAGCAAGCAACCAAAAAGATTAGATGCTTAATGTTAATTTCCATAGACTGAGGATAAGACATTGGGTGGTGGGTATTCAACATCTGTCTTCAAAGCTCTAAACTTCTTATTGCTTGTAGACAAAGCTTCAAATAACATGAAGGTTCATGTTTGTACAGCAGGAAAGTCCACACCTTCAGGTGCTTAAATACATTTACAAATGTCATTCTACAGATCCTGGGACCAGAGACCATAAAGACAATGAAGGTTATGTCTCCCAAGCACCAAGATATACCTTTCCCTGTTTCTTGTGTCTGCTCTTGGTTATTCTCTGTCACACAGTCTCATCTGCAATACATAACAGACAGAAACCATTCCTCTCACTTAAACCAAGTATGAAAGAGAAGGAAATATTAGGAAACTGGGTGAACATTAAATTTGATTAAACTTACATTCATTCATCACACCAGTTAATTGCTGAAACCCAGCAGTCTGCCAGTGTAGTGACTTCTCTTACTGGGATTATTCAGTTATTGAGGATGTTGTATGAGGAGATTCTTTTTACTACTCTTGTTGTAACTTATGTTTGGCTGTGTGCCAGTTGGCCTGTTCTGTCATTGGTGCCACCCATGATTCTTACATACTTGTTCCACAGGATCTCCTTTCTATATGCTGTGATCTTTAATGCTTTAGTAACCCTGTTGCGCAAACATTCCCTGATCAAATATATTGGCTCAGATCTAGCAATCCCAATGGCAGTAAACACTGAAACATCTGCTGCTGTTGAGGATGACAACAGCATCAGACATTCCAGGGAGCTAATTTAGGACCAGATCCAGAACTTCCCAAAACTACTCTCGCACCAATTCCCACCTCACACCCCCCGACCCCCTGCTGTTTAATGACCTCATATTCCCCCACAGCCCTGGATTCTCATTTTTCACCCTCCCATTTCACAATGCTCACTGGTCACCTGATCCCACTTTCCTCCCCAAACTACGTTTCAGCTTACCATCCAAACCCCTGGCTCCTGAGTCACACCAGTGCTATAGTAGAATCGAGGTTGTTTGGAGAATGTGGGTGTGTGCCATAGGGGCAGGTAGACAATTTGGGGGGGGGGGTTCAGTGTAGTTTGAAGTTGCAGACAGTGTTCCAAGTGGTTAGCACTGCCAGAGTGGGGTTGTGTTGGATTGGAGGGGCCACAGGGGCTGTGCTGATTCATAGGGTAAGTAGTCTCACAGTGGGCTAACATGTACTGGATTGTGGGGTTGAAAGTGGATCGGGGTGATTACTGCATAGTAACGGGTCCACTTAAAAATTCTGCAAGTCAGTGACCTAAAGATAAGCTTCCTGAGGTGTCTTCAGTTCATGGTGTAAATGGTGATGGATTAATCTCTGTCCACAAGGTCCTGTGAAAAGTAAAAGGCCACCTTTAAACATGGTCAGCGGCAGGTTTGGACGTAATGCTGGAGATCAGAATCGAGAGTGTGGTGTTGCTACACTCAACTTAGAAAACTACACCTTGTGACAGTTCTCCATTCATGCTGATGCTGAGAAAATGAGTGCGTAACAAACACATATTATCCACATACGTATTGACATGATTTGATTGACCAATTGGCCTGAATCTTTTCGGGTGGCTTGAGGATAATCCAAAGGTTTGTGGTCTTTTCAACAGCCAACAGAGATGTCCATCCCTGACTGTAGCTTAACACAATGACTGTTTGCCATTGGAGTAGGGCACATTTTCTGTGCGTAGCCAAATATGTTATCTATCCCTGATTCTTCTGGGGTATTAGTGATGAGCCCTATTTTAACTGTGGTTTCAACCACAATGTTGCTGGAGAGATCCTAGATATTGACTCATCAGCAATGAAGTTTATGACCAGTCATTATGATCTGTGACTTGGAGAGGAATTTAGATGTAATGGTATTCCCACAACGTTACTGTTTAGATTAGATTAGATTAGATTAGATTACTTACAGTGTGGAAACAGGCCCTTCGGCCCAACAAGTCCACACCGCCCCACCGAAGCACAAGCCACCCATACCCCTACATTTACCCCTTACCTAACACTACAGGCACCTGACCTGCACATCTTTGGACTGTGGGAGGAAACCGGAGCACTCGGAGGAAACCCACGCAGACACGGGGAGAATGTGCAAACTCCACACAGTCAGTTGCCTGAGGCGGGAATTGAACCCGGGTCTCTGACACTGTGAGGCAGCAGTGCTAACCATTCTTGTCTTTCCAAATATTATAATGCAGTAAAGGAATGTGCTGTTGAAGTAGCTTTGGCAAGTTGCTGCGGTTTACCTCTGGATGAAATAAAGAAAGCCATTATGTACTGGTGGTGGTGATGAACATTGATTCCCGTAACAGGCATGCTGGTTAAATGACTGCTTTTGTCCTGGATGGTGTTAATCTTTTAAGCATTGTTATAACTATATGCCAGATAGGTGGTGAATGTTCCATCATACTTCGATTGTACCCATACCTGGCTTCTCCTCTGTCCATACATCCTCTGAAACAACAAGAAGGGAAGCTGTAGAGGAATTCTCATGATCTGTAATTTAGGAGCATCAAGTAAATTTTCAGCTTCTGGAAATTAAAATATGCGAAGTATTATCAGAACAATCAGAATATTTGTGCAAAGGTTAATGCAGAAGGCAAAGATCTGAAAGGTGGAAGCAGAGCAGGCAAGACTCTAACATGTCTTCAGCACCACACATTTTTGAAGTCAGAAATAAGTTTTCCCATCATTAATAAAATCATTGCACTTTATCTTCTCAATAAAAACTCTGAGAAATGTACATGGAGATATTTTGAGTATGTGACAGTATATTTATGGTTCATGTTGAACATATCATCTATTCTGCTAAAATATAGTCCAGACAGAAAGTTATGCTTAACATATACTGCCAAGGCAACTCTTACATATCCATTCCGCACTGGTATCAGCAATGAGATGGACTAGAAAATTAGGAATTTTTTTTAAGAATTATTTCCACTTTCCTTCTGTTTTGCATTCTAATTTTATCTATTGTTGCTAAATAAAACCTTTCCATGAATTTTTAAAATAAAATGGAACAGGTTGATTTAAATAGCTCTGAGCATTAAAGAACATTAGTTTTAGGGAAATAATATATTTTTGGTGAAAAAATAGTATCCAAACAGATTTGTAAAACATGTCATGGAAGGAGGTATTTGCAATATCCCACAGTTCTAGGCTATATGAGGTAAATGTCAACAGAGTTAAAGGGAGTGTATTTTACTGTCTTTGTTAGTGTACAGGTATTTCATGTACATGTTCAAATTACGCTCCTCTATCTCAGCAAAAGACAAATGACTGACTATCTCAGTTAAAGTCCGAGAGGAAAGATTTTGATGTAAGCAAATAGAGAGGTAATTTTCCAGTCCAGTCCAGCAGCTTTTATTGAAGAATTATATGTCCTCCTCATTACAGATGTGCACAGTTAGTGGATGCAATTTTCAGTTCTCTGTCTGTATATTTTTTCATTCCTGTGCATTCTCAAGGCCATTTCTCAAGCAATTCAGTAATATTTCTGCTGAATTTGGTTTCTGATCTTGTATTGGGAGATTTGCATCAGTCAAAAGGATTTCAGGTAGTTTTGCAGACAGTTGTTTTGATAGAAGTTGAAAGAACTATGAATGCTGTAAATTAGCAACAACAGAAATTGCTGGAAAAGCTCAGAAGTTCTGGCATCATCTGTGGAGAGAAAGCAGAGCTAACGTTTCAGGTCAAGTGACCCTTCCTCCTACGCATGCCCACCTTGAAGTTCTGCTCCTGTCTCCAACAGGACTTCAATTCCAATCTTTTTCGTTGTCCATCTTCTTAATTTTGCTGTCACCCCTGGTGTTTGACCAGGTATTTGCTAAAACATGTTTCCACAGCCACCTCTCATTCCTCAGTGATTACCTCCAGCTCAAACTCACCCCACATGGATTCCAGTTCAAGTCTCATCCTTCATGCTTTGAATCCCATGCAGGATCATTAGTATCTCAGCAATTTTCAACATTGCACAGACAACTGCTGTCACTGCATACTGAGAACCAGACTCAGGGCCATGTGCCATCATGTGCACAGCCTCAACCTCTCTCCAAGAGAGATTGGCTTCGGGCTGCACTACTCCCCAGTTCCTCTTTATCTTCGAGAGGAAGGGTTATTGGACCCGAAATGTTAACTCTAGTTTCTCTGCGCAGATGCTGCCAGACCTGCTGAGCTTTTCCATCAGTTTCTGTTTTTGCTACTGTTTTGATAGATTTTATTTTCTGTATCTCTGCCCCATGAGCTATCAGGGCAAAAATAGGCCATTCCACCCATTGAGTCTGCGCCGCCATTTATTCATGGCTGATAGGTTTCCTAAACTCATTCTCCCACTTTCTCCCCATAAGCCTTGATCCCTTTACTAATTAAGAACCTATTCATCTCTATCCTAAATGACTTGGCCTCCGCAGCCTTGAGCAATGTGTTCCACAGCTTCACCAACCTCTGGCTGAAGAAATTCCTCGTCATCTTTGCTCTGAGGTTATGCCCTCTGATCCTAGTCTCTTCTACTTGTGGACCTTCTCAATGTCCACTGTATCCAGACTCTCCATATTCTGTAGGTGTCAATCAGATCTACCCCCTGTATCCTTCTAAACTCCATAGAGACCCAGACTCCTCAACTGCCGCTAATATGACCAGCCCTTCATCCGGGGATCATTCTTGTAAACCTCCTCTAGACCACTCCCAAGACCAGTACATCCTTCCTTAGTTACACGGCCCAAAACTGCTTTCAGTATTCCAAATGCAATCTGACCAGATCCTTATATAGCCTCAGCAGTACATCCCTGCTCTTGTATTCCAATCCTCTCAAATTGAATGCTAATATGGCCCCAGGGGTCAAATTTGCAGGAAATTCTCAGGGAAAAACTAATCTGCAAATTTTATTGCAGATCTGAAAATGAATACCTGACCCATGTGTCTGTGATGGGTTTTTGGTCTCTTTTTGCACTGCTCAGGTTCACAGTGAATTTTGTGAGTTGCAAGAACACATAAGGGTGAGAGTTTGGAGTGGATTGGAAAGCCCAGTTCAGTCTCCAACACAGCAGGCTGGCTCCTAAAAGCCCCCTAAACATTACTGCCCTGATCAACTCCATTCCATTCAGTGCCTCCCCAATTTCCCCAGAACATTGCCACTCCACCCTTTTGCATTTATCATCTCTTGCCCAGCGTGCATTATATATAATCCTCAGAAGTCATGCAATAGACTTGGGAAATACTACATAGTCATTGGGGAAAATAAAATTAAACCTCCTAACAATCTTTTTTTAAAAAAAACTGATCTTAAATTCATTTTCATTGATGTTGAAGTCAAAAACCCAAGCGAACAAATTGTAATCTCTTAACTGCCAATTGGATTTTTAAACCAGCAAAGAAAAACCTATCATAGACATTTTCTTTTAAAGTAGGTTTGCAACAGTTTGTCATTCTTGGATCAGTAAGACCACCTGCAGAACTGAAGCTTTTGAAACCTGGCCAAACATTCATAATAGAACAACTGTCAAACCAAAGGCTTCCAGCTCCACTCTTTGAACAGATTTCCATTTCAAAGCCTATCATTAGAGGGGCAGGGAGATTGCCCCCCCATTACCCAATATACAAAGGGAGGGGTTACAAAAAAAATCAGCCAGATCTTCTAATCCCATTGAATCAGGAAATCGTGACAGCAGAGGGTACAAGTTCTTAATGCATCATGGTACGTACTTGTGAACAAATATACAATGCTGATAATGTAAGGATTACTTTATCTTTGTATCCTTATTATAAATCACAGTGTGAAAAACGCTTGATTACAGCATTGCTGCTAATAGTGGCAGTGAAGGTCTCAAAGTATTTTACACTTGTCTTTCAGAATGTTTCCAGTCCCTCAGTTGGCTTTGCATTCTCTTCACAAACTATCAAACCTGGCATACTTTAATCTGCTTCTAAAACCCTCGAACAGTGGACAAAAATATGGGTGGAGGAGGAAATCCTGATTTTGGCCCCTGTTTAAAATGGGGCATCTGACCTCAGCAGGGGGTGGTGTGCCTTTTGCACGCTAGGTGTTTCCAACTTGTAAGTGGGCTCAAGGAAGATAGCGCAGGGTCGAGAAAATCAGTTTTCCTCTGAAACAAAATCAAAATGTAACCATTTTCACACCAAAACATGACTCTGCACCCAGATAAAAAAAAGTTGGCTTTTCATATCTCAAGTTAGAACACTCATATCAGTGTTGCTGGGGTGCTGCCATAGTTCTCAATTGTTCATTAAACGGAAAGGTTTATCTAGTGCCGTCATTCTTATAAGCTGCTTGCAGTGTCTACAGTACTTCCTATGGGTGACAGTATCCTGCCCTCTCCACTGCGGGCAGGTATGAAGCAATCTGAGAAGTATTTGGTGAAACAAGAGGAAAAGCAGTCTGAAATTTTCTTCATAACCCAACTACAACTTATGACTTGTTTAACCAGGTCAAGGAACTACAACTTGATTTATCTGAAGCGAAGGAGACTATCCGAGGACTGCAAGAACAGCTTGTTCAGGAAAGAGAGCTTCGAAATGAAGATGCAATGAGATTTCAACAGAAAATGTCACAGGTCAGTTGAAGAGGAACAATTGATCGTTTCTCACTGAATTTTGAGTTTTAAATTGACACTCTCAAAAAATGCTATAGAAAAGTAATGTTAAATGTTGCTAATTGTAATGTTAAATGTTGCTAATTGAAAATTGCAGCTGCTCATTCTTGAGGAGTTTGGTGAATAATTTTACTCAGTTTTCTTTTGTCTGTCCAACATTGAACCAAAAAAAGTAGAAAGTTCCTGCTCAGACAAAATGTCATTGTACTTTTACTCAATAGTTTCAACATGGTGTTACTTTTAAAGTTGGCTGTTGGTTAGTTCAGTTGGCTGGAAAGCTGGTTTGGAATGCAGAGCAATATCAACTGCATGGGTTAAGATTACCATGAAGGTTGGATTGAGATTACCAGCTGGCTGTAGTTACCATGAAAGATTCTCCTTCACAATGTTTCCCCTCACCTGAGGAATGGTATCTCTCAGGTTAAGCCACTATCAGTTCTCTCTCGAGTGAGAAAACATTCGTATGGTCTTGTAGGACTATGGTGAATCTACCTTTACTTTTAAAGGTCTTTACTTGAGAAACAGGCACTGGCACGGATGGAAAATCACACTGCAGGGCATTTTACTGGACCATTCCATAGCACATAGACAACTATCTACCACTTTGATTGTTCATGTTAAAAGCTTTTGTCAGCTGTAGGCTAAATAGTAAGCCTAACAAGCATGTGCATGTTTAAAATGTATTTGTTTCTCAGGAGCCTCAGAGACTGAGGTGTAATCTTATATAGGCTTATTAAATCATGAGGGGCATGGATAGATGAATAGATAGGGTCTTTTCCCCAGTAAGGGGGAGATCAAAACTAGAGGGCATAGGTTTAAGGTGAGAGGGGAAAGATTTTAAAAGGGTGGTGTGTGTATGGAATGAGCTGCCAGGGGAAGTGGTAGAGGCTGGTATAATTTCAACTTTTAAAAGCCATCTGGATGGGTATATGAAAAGGGAGGGTTTAGAGGAAGATGGGTCAAAAGCTGGCAAATAGGACTAGATTAGGTTGGGATATGTGGTCTGGAGCGAAGGGTCTGTTTTCATGATATACAGCTCTATGACTCTAAAATACCTATTTTTTTCTACCTTTACTTCATTCCCTTAACCATTGGTTTCCAGAGTTTGTGTCACTCTGTTCTCTATCTGCCTGTCTCTGTCTCTTTCTTCTGAGAGAGAAAACTAGCGATTGTTAGTCGAAGGAAATAGTTCACATCTCCATAGTTTCATTGGAAACTTGTCGTATTAGAGGCAAAATAAATCTAAGATCAAGCAGTTTAATTTCTTTAAGTGAAGGAGTACTGCTGAATCCTGTCTTCACCAATAATACTCCCCATTGAACGGAATAGCCACCCTTGTGACCACCTGAGAAATGCAGAAATGCCCTTTCATAAGCAAAAAAGAAATACTGGACAAATCTGCTTCAGTTCTGTTCTGTTTTTGAGAAATGGTTTGTTTATCAAAGTGGACTTCTGTTGACTGATTCCTGCAGAAAATGGAATTCAGTAACTTGCAATGATCATTGCTTGGTCTATCCAATGCCATTTAAAAACAGATTATAAAAATCGATATGGATAACTAGCCGATCAAGTTCATATTTCCAGAGAAATCAGTGTGTATACTTATATCTTTTTATCATTTTTTTCTTAAACCATGCTTAGTAATTTTGGTTGACTTTAGAGGCTTATAAGATAAAAACATGAGAAATGCTGGTGGACAAAATTAGGGAGCATCCTAAAGATATTGTACAAGTATATCAAGGGAAAGAGTAGGGCCAGTTGTGGACCGAGGAGGCCATTTGTGCATGAAACCAGAGGACATTGTTAGAGTGTTAAATGAGTACTTCACATCAGTATTTACTTGGGAGAAGGATGATGCAGATACAGAATTTGAGAAGATGGACTGGAGGTCCTTGAGCAAATTGATATAAGAAGTGAGGAGATATTTGAGGTTCCGGTAGATTTAAGAGTTGACAAACTCCCAGGTCCAGATGAGTAGTGTCTCAGGTTGCTGTGGGAGAGGAGGGAGGAAATTACAGGGGCCCTGAACCAAATTTTTATGTCATCTCAAGTTATAATGGAAGTGCCAGAGGACTAGAGGACAGTTCGTGTGGTTCCACTTTGGAAGAAGGTGGTAGAGATCAATCGGGAACTATAGACCAGTAATCTAACATCAATGGTAGGGAAACTATTGGAGAAAATAGTGAAGGAGAAAGTTAATTGATCAGGAATATTCAACATAGCTTTATTCAAGGGAAGTCATGCCTAACAAATCTTTTTGAGGTGACCAAGTGACTAAGGTAAGGTTGAATGACAGGAGACAGAGGGTGGTGGTAGAAGACTGTTTGTTTGTGTAACTGGAGTCTGGTGTGCATTGGCATACCACCGGGACCAGTGTTGGGTGCCTTATTGTTGGTCATATTCATAAATGATGTAAATGAGAATGTAGTGGTGGATGATATGTAAGTTTGCAGATGACACAGGAATTGGCCAAGTGGTTGACAGTGAGGAGAAAGATGTTGGGTTACAGGAGAGTATGAATGGATGAGTCAGATGGACAGATCAGTGGCAGATGGAATTTAAATCTGATGAATATGGTGATGCACTTTGGAAGAACGAACATGACAAAGGAGTACTCGATGACTGGCAAGGCACTTGGAAGCTCAGAGGGACAGTGTGATCTTGGGGTGCTTTGCCATAGTTTCCTGAAGTTGGCAGGACAGGTTAATAGGGTAGTTGAGAAGGCATATGGGTGGTCGTGTTGACACTGTACAGAACTTCAGTTTGGCCACAGCTGGAGTACAGTGTGGACTTCTGGTCACTGCACTATCAGAAGGATGTGATTGCATTGGAGAGGGTGCAAAGGAGATTCATCATGATGTTGCCTGGGATGGAGCAGTTCAGCTGTGAAGAGAGACTGGATAAGTTCAGGTTGTTTTTGTTGGAGCAAGAAAGTTGTGAGGTGACCTGATTGAGGTTTATAAGACTTTGAGGGGCATAGACAGGGTGAATAGAAAGCAATTGATCCCTTAGGTCGAAGGTTCCATAACAAGGAGGTGTAATTTTAATATGAAGGGTTTTAAGGAGATTAAAGGAAAAACCTTTTCCAGAGGATGGTGGCGGTATGGAATGCATTGCATGAGAGGGTCATTGAGGCCGGACACTTCTCAGCCTTTTTGAAAAGTACTTGAATGAGCACCTAAAGGGTCACAACATTCAGGACTCTGAGCTAGTGCAAGAAAATGAGACTAGGGTGGGTAGTGTTGTATTTTTGATGGTACAGACTCAATGGGCCGAAAGGCTTCGTTTATACTGTATGATTCTGAGATTCTGTGATTTGACTGCATGCATTAGAGAATGACAGTTTTGCATTGGTTGGAGTGCTATGAAACTGGAAAAGTTCAATATTTGCTCTCTGCTCAATGATCTATTAGAAAAGCACTAACAATGTTAACTTGGATAAAGCAAGTTTGGATTGGGGCTATTGTTGAAGACTGGTCTTCCAGGGATTCTCCCTAAATTCTGAGCATTTCTAGTTGAAACTGTCAAACAATGGGCATTTGATTGAGGCATCATAGGCCTGCAGACACCCTTTATTTGAATAATGAGTAGGGAGAAAATCATTGGGAAAAAAAAACATATTTATGCACTTGCACAATTTGCAGATTTTGTACTGCGCCTTCAGGGAGAAGCTAGGGAAATTGAATCACCTTTGGCCTGTCTTGCTGTCTTCCTATTTACATGTAAGCATTGAGATCACATTCACAACTCAGTACTAACAAATTCACCACTGTATCCAATGATCAGAGGAACTGAAAACGGTTATTAATTTTCTTTGCTGAGGTACTTAAGCAAGTTTGACAAGAATAACAACGTATATCAGTTTGAACAGCTGTTTTGTATGGTAAGGTGAGTGCACAATGAAGCATGACACATACTCATGAATTTCTGATAGATGACACACATGGCCTGGTTCAGTGCTCATCTAAATTAAGTCTTTTATATTTTTCATTGACTCTTTAATTGCTCTCCATAGCTTAAAGAGGAACAACAAAAGGCTCTTGTGCGAAGAGATTTTGAGCTGCAGAGCCTGAATTTGCAAACCAGACTTGAGCAGAAATTCTGGAGTCAAGAGAAAAACCTGTTTGTGAAGGAAGCAGATCAATTCAAACAAAACCTCTTCCTTCTCTACATGAAACTGAAATGGTTCCTGAAACACTGGAAATGTGGCAAGAAGATGGATAATGACGGTGATGATTTACTAGAGGTGCAGTATTCAACATTTTTAACAGATCTGTTAGTCTGGCCCACTATTGTCTATTTGAGGACTCAAACCATTACAGTAGTGCAGAGTTAAATGTATAAAATAGCTGCAATGAGCACGTGTTAATGGAAATAAATTCATCTGATTAGTATATGTATGTAAAATGCATATACATTAGAACTTCAGAGTAGATTGCAGGAACAATGTATAAGACTCATGGTCTTATTAGGCACATGGTCTTGGAAAGTTTCAGCAAGTAAGAGGCAATCTTATTGAAACATAGAAGATGCTGAGGAGGTTTGAAACACTGAGAACTTGGCTAGTTGAAGTACAGTCATCTCAATATCAAAACTCGGAAGCGAACACCATTGCATTGCCTTTCCAGTTGTTTTCTACTTCCACCAATAATCTGTTTTCCCTTTTGTTTTGTGTGTGTGCATGTGTGAAGAGGAATTAATAAGGAGATTAGAGTTGTAGTTAGTAGTGTTATATACCAAGAGTTGATATCTGTTTATATCAGTGGGTTGTAATAATTTTTAGAATTGAGCATTTGTGTACCAAAACTAAAAATTCACAGTTGTTGTTGTGCACACTGCACCATTGTGTGCACCCTGTGACCATGAATGAAATTTAAAGAAACATTTCTTGTGCTTCAATGCATTTGGCAGGTTAACAGTGTGAAAGATTTATATTTGCTGATTGAAGAGGAGGAGCTGACCCCTCGCCAAGTGGACAATAAGACTGTGAAAACAGATGACCAATCTCACAATATCCTTGAGGAGGCTTTGACTGTTCCAGTGGAGAAATCTCCTCCTACATCATGTGCAAAGCAGGTATGCCATTGTTTAAATAGCCAATTACTGCATTGCTTCTGGATATTCATATCTGTTTCATACTGTCTGAAATAAGTTGCTAAAACAGCTGTCTATTAAAGTACAAGATTTATCTCAATTAAAGACTTTACTCGAGAGATTTCTGAATTAAGTAATTATTCAGTGTTACCATCACAATTTTTATACTCTTTTCAAGTATAATTTATCATTATGGTGAAAGACTCATTTGCAAGATTTTTATATTCTTAAAAAGTGTGTGTGTGTGTAAAGACACACTGGAACTTTAACCTGTTTAAGCTGCAGAATGCTAGATCATTGTACCATCTTAGTGACATCTGTGCAGTGGACATCTTTGGTGGGTTACCATTTGATTACCATTTACCTAAGTGGTTTAAATTGTTTTGCATGCCTTTTTGCTGCTACATCATTTTCTTTTGACAATGTCACCAAATTTTACAAATTTGCATTTAACTTTAGAATTCAAATGACTTGCATGGATTAGCAACAGCAGAAGTCTGGCCATTGATTCCTGTGAGAGTCAGTCTGTTTGCCCCATCTGCTGTTGTACCTTTTGCAAGTATTTCTTGGCCATTTTGGTATTGTATTTTTCAGTTTGATTCCATGGCTAGCCTTTTGCGTTACTGTGTTAAATTCAATTTCTGCCTGAATAAATTTACAGCAACAATTTTCTGTTGTGGTTCTGTTCGCCAAGCTGGAAGTTTTTGTTGCAAACATTTCGTCCCCTGGCTAGGCGACATCATCAGTGCTTGGGAGCCTCCTGCGAAGCGCTTCTTTGATGTTTCCTCCGGTGTTTATAGTGGTCTGTCCCTGCCGCTTCCGGTTGTCAGTTTCAGCTGTCCGCTGTAGTGGTTGGTATATTGGGTCCAGGTCGATGTGTTTGTTGATGGAGTTTGTGGATGATTCAATTTTCTGTATAATTGAATCCTTCTTTATCCTGTGCCTATCTTCTAATGAATTTCTAGGGAGGTAAGGTAAACTTGATGTGGAAATTTGCCAAATATTTTCTGGAAGAAGAAATTATTTAAATATGGTTCTTTCAAAAATCCATTCTTAAGTGTATGTTGTTTGTTGTTATTGTGGTGTTGTTGTAACTTGGCATAGGTCTGTTTTTTTTTGAAAAGAAGGCCAATTTATAATAACAATTGTTAAACTAAAGTGAGATAATATTACTGATGTTTCTGTTTCATCAATCTCTTGGTATTTGTCAAGCTCAGAATTAATTGTCAATTTTGTTAGGGTGATAGGATTTTCATGTTCCTTTTTAACAATGATATTGTATGCTTGGTTTATATTTTGCAGTCAAATGAATATAGTAGAGTTGTGGGAGACATTAAAATGATTTTAAAGGACCTTTGCACAGAACTAAAGGAGGAAAGAAGGCGAACAAATGATCTTCAACACGAGTTTGCAAACGCCAAGTCAGCCTGGGAGATAGAAAAAGTGGAGCTCAAAAGTCGTATTGCACAAGTAAGCAGAATTTGAGGCAGTTATTCAGTGTCAGCAATAATTCACAGTTATCCTTAGCATATTGTCAATAGTCCCAGGCTAGTTTGTGCTCCTTAATATCAAAGGGCATTAAGGTACATTTGTAGCATTGTGTTAAGGTTCATTTAGTGCTATACTTCAATCTTCTCCCTGCAACCCTGCACACTCTTCATTTTAAGATAACAGTCTAATTCTGTTTTGAAAATTCACTGGAACCTGCCTGCATCATACAGTCTGACAGAGTGATTCAGACTTTAACTACCTGCTTTGTGAAGAATCTTTTTGCTTCTTTTACCAATTACTTTAAATCTGTGCCCTCTTGTTCTTAGTTCTTTCATGAGTGAGATTTGTTTCTTTCAGATCACTCATGAGAAAGATAGTGACATAGTGTTGGTGGTGTCACTGGACTAGTAATCCAGAGACCTGGACTATTGCTGTGGGAATATTGGTTCAGATTCCACCACAGCAAACTATGAAGTTTGAATTTAGTGAATGAATCTGAAAACCATGAAACCATTGTCAATTGTTAAAGCACAAAACCCCTTTAGGAAAGGACATTTGACCAATTAGGCCTCGTCTGCCACATGTATGACTCCAGATCAACAGCACTGTATTCAATCTTATTTGACCTCTGAACCTGCCTTCAAGCCAGTCAACTGAAGGCCAATTAGGGATGGACAATAAATACTGGCTTTGCCAGTGACGCCAACATCCCCTGGAAAAATGTGAAGAAACCTTGCTGTTTAGACCCCTCATGATTTTGAACACATTTACAAAATGCATTGTCAGTCTTTTCTTCAAGGAAACTGTTCTGACTTCTCCAATCTAATGTCACAACTGAGGTTCCTCAGCCCTGGAACCATTCACATGAACTTTTATACAGCCTCTCTAATTGCTTCATATTCTTCCTAGAGCAAGACTCCTGGAACTGGACACAGTACTCCAGCTGAGGATATCCTATTGTCTTACACAAGTTCAACATAATCTCTTTGTACACTGCACCTATTGATCGAGTGCAGGATGTGTATACTTTGTACGCATTTCTTTTAACCCGTCCTGCTATCTTCAATGACTTGTGTACTTACCATCTAAGTTTCTCTGCTTCTATAACCACCTGAGTTGGTATCTCTGTTCTTTGTACCAAAATTAACCACTTCACTCTTTTTGTATTAAAGTTTACTTGCCACTTGTCCACACATTGTGCCGTCCTATATATACAATTTTGAAGTTATGCATTACACTCCTGACATTTCACAATGTTTTCACTATTGAATCATTGGCATATTTTGAAATTATGCACATGTGCATGAAATCTGATTCATCAAGTTACATAGGCAACAGACTAGTGATACTATCTTCAGACTGTTAATTTACAGATCCAGGAAAAGTTCGGGGGACACAGGTTTGATCCTGCTGTGGCAGATGGTGAATTGGAATTTAATAAAAGATCCAGGATTAAGAATCTAATGATGACCATTAATCCATTGTTGATTGTCAGGAAAACCCCATCTGGTTCACTGATGTCCTACAGAGAAGGAAGCTGCCATCCTTACCTGGTGTGGCCTAGATGACCCAGTAATGTGGTTGACTCTTAATTGCCCTCTGGACAATTTAGGGATGGCCTAGCCAGTGACACCCACATCCCATAGATGAATGGATTTTTTTAAAAAATTAAGATACTGTGAACAGTTTTAGACCCTTTATCTAACGAAATGTAGATTGGCGTTGGAGCCAGTCCAGAAAAGAGTCACTAGGTTGATTCTAGGTATAGAGTG
Organism: Chiloscyllium plagiosum; assembly: GCF_004010195.1. Classification (NCBI taxonomy): domain Eukaryota; kingdom Metazoa; phylum Chordata; class Chondrichthyes; order Orectolobiformes; family Hemiscylliidae; genus Chiloscyllium; species Chiloscyllium plagiosum. Next base: position 36,573,320 of record NC_057729.1, on the reverse strand, counting down.
ATTGCCTTATGAGGAGAGATAGATGGGCTTGTATTCATTGGAGTTTAGAAGAATGAGAGGAGACTTTATTGAAACATAAAAAATTCTTAGTAAGCTTCACAGAGTAGATTTAGGAGGCAGATTTTGCAGAACTCTTAAGGTACAGTGTGACCTTGGTGTCATCATGCACAAATCATTAAAGGTTACTGTGCTAATATAGAAGTAACTAAGAAAGCTAGTAGAATGGTGTTATTAATTGTGAGGTGTGTTGAGTACAAAAATATGGAGGTTATGCTTCAGTTATATAGGACACTGCATCAAGAGTACTGTGTTCTGTATTGGTCATCGTACCTCATATGTAAAAGCTTTGGGAGGCTGTTCAGAGAAGGTTTTATAAACTAATAACTGAAATGGGAAGATTTCTTTCTATTCACTCCTAAGACATGGGCATTGCTGTCTGGCCTAGCATTTATTGCCTGTTCCTAGTTTCCCTAGAGAAGGTGATGGTGAGCTGCCTTCTTGGACTGCTACAGACTAGGTGCTGTAAGGAGACTAACAATGCCAAGGGAGTGCCAGGATTTTGACTCAATATCACTAAAAGAACAGTGATGTATTTCCTAGTCAGGTTGGTGAGTGGTTTAGTGGGGAACTTGGGCTAGTGATGGTCCCATGTATCTGCTGTCATTGTCTTTCTGGATATTAATAATCAAGGATCTTTTGAATTTCTGAAGTGCATCTTGTACTATTCACAAGATGCATTGGCGAAATTGACCAAATATCCTGAGACAAATTGTTTTGTGAGGCAAGGTTGGACAGAGCCTATTCTATCAAAGTCCTTCATGATTTTATAGATGTTTGTTAGGTCACTCCTCAGACTTTGCTTTACTAGTGAAAAGAGATCCAGTCTGTCCACCTTTTCCTGATCAGTATGACTTCACAATTCTTCTGTTAATCTTGACTTTGTCACATATAGCAGAGTGGTATTATGGACTAGACTAAACCAAAAAAATATATCGAGGAGATAACTGAGACCCTGAATTTTTAACTTTCTTAAAGGCAAGTATAAGGTGCTGTGTTCCAGATGTGATTTAATTGGTCAAACTACTAGACTTTAAGCAAATTACACTTTATTTCTTACGCTACAGTTGAAAATACAAACCAAAAAGAAGAATTGAAATAATTTTAACTCTATTAAAATACTTGATTTTAAAAAAAGTATTATTTAACTACTACTCATTAACTGTTCCAACATAGAGGCAGTCCGTAAATACGCTTGTCGCAAAGGCAAACCCAGCAAACCAGAATTCCTTTACTTGTTATCTCCTCTAGTCCTGGAGAAATGAAAAACCAAAAAAATGAATCTAAGAACAGAGAGAAAACTCCCGGGTTTTTTTGCCACTGCAGAAAGAGAGCTATATCCATCAGCTTCCAATCCAAAAATTCCAACTTCAACAACTAAAGCAAAACTCTAGGTCTGTGTGAGTCTGACTCCACCTACTCATGTTTCCTTTATCCAATTTTTAAAAATCTTAAGCTATTTACTCTGCTTTCCATTGAGCAGACACCTCAGCACCGGATTGACAACATCCCCCCTTAAGGGAACCAGCACAGAATAAGTCCTTCTTAACGGCATAAAGAATACAGCATGGAAACAGACCCTTCGGTTCAACCCGTCCATACCAACCAGATATCCCAATCCAAACTAGTCCCACCTGCCAACACCCGGCCCATATCCCTCCAAACCCTTCCTATTCATATACCCATCCAAATACCTCTTAAATGTTGCAATTGTATCAGCCTCCACCACTTCACCTGGCAGCTCATTCCATACACATACCACTCTCTGTGTGAAAACGTTGCCCCTTAGCTCGCTTTTGTATCTTTCCCCCCTCACCCTAAATCTATGCCCTCTAGTTCTGGACTCCCCGACCCCAGGGAAAAGACTTTGCCTATTTACCCTATCCTTGCCCTTCATAATTTTGTAAACTTCTGTAAGGTCACCCCTCAGCCTCCGACACACCAGGGAAAACAGCCACAGCCTGTTAAGCCTCTCCGTATAGCTCAAATCCTCCAACCCTGACAACATCCTTGTAAATCTTTTCTGAACCCTTTCAAGTTTCACAACATGAAAGGGGGCGGCACAGTGGTTAGCACTGCTGCTTCACAGCGCCGGAGACCCGGGTTCAATTCCTGCCTCAGGCGACTAACTGTGTGGAGTTTGCACGTTCTCCCCGTGTCTCCGTGGGTTTCCTCCGGGTGCTCCGGTTTCCTCCCACAGTCCAAAGATGTGCAGGTCAGGTGAATTGGCCATGCTAAATTGCCCATAGTGTTAGGTAAGGGGTAAATGTATGGGTGGGTTGCGCTTCGGCGGGTCGGTGTGGACTTGTTGGGCCGAAGGGCCTGTTTCCACACTGTAATGTAATCTAATCTAATCTAAAAACATTTTTCTGATAGGAAGGAGACCAGAATTGCATACAATATTCTAACAGTGGCCTAACCAATGTCCTGTACAGCCACAACATGACCTCAACTCCTGTACTCCATACTCTGATCAATAAAGGCAAGCATACCAAATGCCGCCTTCACTATCCTATCTACCAGCGGCTCTACTTTCAAGGAACTATGAACCTGCACTCCATGATCTCTTTGTTCAACAACACTCCCTAGGACCTTACCATTAAGTGTATAAGTCCTGTTAAGATTTGCTTTTCCAAAATGCAGCACCTCGCATTTATCTGAATTAAACTCCATCTGCCACTTCTCAGCCCATTGGCCCATCTGGTCAAAATCCTGGTGTAATCTGAGGTAACCCTCTTTGCTGTCCACTACACCTCCAATTTTGGTATCATCTGCAAACTTACTAACTATACCTCTTATACTCACATCCAAATCACTTATGTAAATGACAAAAAGTAGAGGACCCAGCACCGATCCTTGTGGCACTCCACTGGTCACAGGCCTCCAGTCTGAAAAACAACCCTCCACCACCACCTTTGAGCCAGTACTGTATCCAAATAGCTAGTTCTCCCTGTGTTCCGTGAGATCTAACCTTGCTAACCAGTCTCCCATGGGGAATCTTGTTGAACGCCTTACTGAAGTTCATAGTGGCTTCATGTCTTTTTCATAAGGCCAGGTTTCCATTTCCCCACGGAGGTGTGAATCAGGTGACAAAATGCTGTATTTATTTATTTTTATTGAACAAACAAATTTTCTCCGTCTTTTCAACCCAAACCCATCCCACTTTCTAATGACCTGTTCACAGGTCAGCAATATCTTGTTGCAATACCCATGTGCTTCTTTCAGGATCGGGATTCCCCCTTTGAGGAATACACAAAAATTGCCAACACCAATATCCCTGTCGCCAAACACATGCACCATCATTCATGAGTGCTGGCGTGGGTTATGAAATCCCAATCAAAGCACACCTCCCAAGGTTCATGTACACTGAGACATACCAGCCGAAAACATCTGAAAGGCAACTGTAAAATATTTTGGTAGCTGCAGATTAGGTGTGTTTTTAGTATGGTGATTTATCATAGGCATCAGTCCTGCAAAGGTATGTTGCCCCTAACATTGAGTGGCATTGTGTACGCATTGCATGACGATGCTTTTTTTAATTGAAGGTAATACTATAATATATTAGAAATATCTTGTCAGGCTCTACCATGATGATTTCTACAGTGATTTAAATTGGCTAGCAGCTCTTCCAATCTATAACATAGAACCCTACTTTTGAAAGCTATAAAAGAAAATTGAACCCCTGCTCTTCTCCATTGTTAAATTCCAACCAATGTGCTGAATGTTAGAGTTTTAAGTCTGAGCTGAAAAGTTGCTGCAAGTGCAAGTAAATGATGGTACAGCAAGGAGTACAGGGACCTGAGTAAACAGAGCAGCATCTGTTTATCTCCTTGAGCAATCAAATCAAATGATTGTGAAATAAACAGAGCAAGAACTGAGAAGAAATGTGAATTGGAGTAAATGAATTCAATGTCAAATCAAACACCATGAGAAATGAAAAGTGGGAAAGATTGAATGAAGAGTGTTGAAATGAAAACAAGAGACAGAAGAGAAATATAAAATAAAAATTAATATTTTTCTTTTAAACACCACTTTATTGAGGCATACTTCATATTCAAACTTAGAAATGCAACTTCACACCATTCAATGTAATTCAGACGGTAAATGTGAATTATCATGTTTAACCACACATCTGACCCTCAAGGTTGCTGCACCTCATAAGGATAAATAATGTTGAGCAGCATTAAACTTGAATTTGAGAGAAAAATCTGGCCCCATCTCTCTCAGAGCATCACAGTTTTTTGTGGCAGCCAAGTATGCAGTAATTCAGTGGTGTCAAGTTGCCGTAGAACATTAGAATAACTTAAGTCATGTAGTTTAATATTACAGGCACGTTGCCACTTGTGGATTGCAACACTTAATACAATAATGAGCTAATATTCAGGATGAGAGTTCAAATCTAAAATTACAAAACACTCACATATCTGTCCAAATGTTAAACTTCAAGAGGATCACTAAATTCTTTGACACTATTGTTTGTAAAACAAATAAAAACCACCTCCCTCCTTTATTTGCTTGGTAATGTCTGCATTACTTTACACCATGACATGCAGATGTTGGCTGATGTAACTGTAACTTACAGCTGTTTAGCTCAACATACCACAGTTTCCCTGGACTGACCTAGGGACACAGCTGCATGTAATGCCCTGGGAATTTCAATGCTGTGATTCAGAAGGAAATTTGTATGCTATGTACTGTCTCATGAACCTTACTGTGAGAAAATAATCCCCAAGACACCGATATTGTTCATCTTTATGAAAATTCATTAATATTTGGGAATTTTCAGTTAGTATTTTCCAGAAATGGGAGTAAAAGTTGCATTTAAAAAGCACCTTACCACCTCTCCTTTCAATATCCAGCAGCACTGCATGCTGAGAGAGCCAGTTCAGAAAATGTATTCCAAATTTGACCATAATTTGCTCAAGCAACACATCTGGCTTTATTCATAATGGCCTTGCATGTTTGTATATTGAACTTCTTTACATGGAAAGCTGATGAAAGTAAAAGAAGACATTTTCATAGTGAGTCTGAAACAGGATATATCTGGGACCTGCGTGAACATGGCAAGCACATATGTATCTAGCGCACTGAAGGATTGTGAAATTTCACAGCAAAATAACTGAGAAGGAGTTGTAAATTAGAGTGAGTGAATCCAAAGTCAGACAGAGAAATAAAGTGAGGAAAAGTACAGTTGGATAGAGAGAGAACTGAAGAAAGAGACAACAGGACTTTTTAAAAAAAAAACATGTTTTTTAAAAATATCTGGTAATGACAATTAAAAGTTGAGAAAATGAGATTCCACGCTTGTAATAGGAAAGTGTTGTTCCTATGAGGTGGTTTGACAGTAATTATCACTTATCACAAGATTAAAAGGGTGCTGGATTTCAAATGGACAAGCCTTAACTTACGACTACAAGATTAGTTCACATCTACCACATACATACATCAGTTTGTAACAGTCCTTTTGAATAGTGAAGCAGATAGCAAAATGTTCTTTTCACACTGGAAATCAGTGTGAAACTGTGGAAGGGCACAGTTCAAAAGCATTGCTTATATTTCTATGATAAGTGAACATTCATCCTCCTGAGATTCCCGTAACTTCTGTGCATAGATGGTGCTGAATATCATTAGCCACACCATTATTTCAATAGAAGATTCTGACCCCATTTTCTGCAGTGTGATTTAATAGTGCCTAAAGATGGAAACAAAATCTCAGAAAATAGAATACTGTAGAGTTTCTCAGATTCAGTTACCATGCCAACCAACTGATGTTTGACTATATCGTTGTGAGTACAAAATGGCATGTTTTTATTTCATATTGGAGTGAACACTTATGATATCAGTAATTGTGTAGTTCTAGTGGGAGATGTAAAGAGGCTGTTACCACCACAATGATTCTGGGCAAAGGAAAGATATTTCCTATCAGAATGGAGATGCAAGATTATATCTTAACAACCACATTTTAGCTATTTAAATTCTAGCTAATTGAGTTTGCAGTAATATTGTACAGTCTAATTTTACTTCAATTAATCCTTGTATAATCATGTGATGTTTATATGAAAAAAATGTAAATTTTGCAAGATGTTAATAAACATAACCTCTCATCTCCATTTTGATAGAAGTTGACTATTTTTTCCTGTTCTCAGGATTCTTGTGGCATTGTCAGTGTTTCAGCTGCCCTTTCTCCCAAACAGTTTCAACAGAAAGTAACACATGTATCCATTGTGATGAATGGTAGGTAATATGTCATGGTTCTAGCTCTTCTGGTATTTGGTAGTTAAGAGTCAAGAACTTAAGCATCCCCAGTTATTCAAGAAATGTAATTGTAACAGGAAGCTCGAGTCAGAGTAGTACATATGATATCGGATCAAGTTGCCAAGGCATGACTAAATCCTTATTAGTGGTTCTAAATGCATTTGTGATTCGGTCTCTTATGACTAATGTATTGAACTCAGAATTTCAGTCTGAAGGGTAGACCGTAATTAACCACTGAAAAATGATCTATCCTATATTCAAAGTTTTATTATGGATGGTAGCTATCAATGAAGAAGTGCCTCTTGCTCATAGTCCCATTTTAAAATAGTAATTTGCTTTTTTGTGGTATTGTCATTTGGAACACAGGAAGAATAGGCTAATAAGTTAAGCTGTTCCATAATTCAATCAAATCATGGCTGGTCTGCGACCTAACTCTCAAACCCACCTTTACCTTGTAATCTTTAATACCTTCAGGTAAAGGAACACAAATAATCTCAGTTCAAATTAGTAATTGAGCATTAATTGCTGTTTACAGAATAGTTCCAAATAATTACCATTTTTCATATGTACAACAGTTTCTAAATTTCATTCATGAAAGAATACAGACATAGGCATTAGGTGTGGGAGTAGGCCATTTACCCTTCAACAAAATCATGGCTGATGTGATTGTGACCTCAACTCCACTTTCCCATTTACTATTGACTCTCTTGTTGATCAAGAAATGTATCTATCTCTGATGTAAAAATATTCAAAGACTGTTTGGGGAAGAGAGTTCCAAAGACACTGAAACATAGAATAGCATAATGTCCTCCTCATCGCTACCTGATTTGGGAATTCCTTTATTTTTAAACTCTGTCCCTTAGTTCTTATCTCTCCCAAAAGGGGAGGCAGCCTTTCAGCATCCACGTCCTAGACTCTATAACCAGTGGAAGAGTAGGGTGCTTTGGTAGAATTTATCTATTTCCTTTACTATCTTTAAAATTTCAATCAAATAATAATTTAACCTTCCATGTTACAGGGAGTAAACTCTCTTCTTAGTTTAACCCGTGGAGTCTAGCTATCATTCTGTAAATTGGTGCTACATTTCCAGCAAGGCCATTATATCCTTTCTAAGGTGTGGTAGCCGGGATCTTTCATCACCGTACCTATTCTAATCCTCCTAATATAAAGCCAGTCTTCTATTAACCATTTTATTTATTTTCAGCAGCTGTTCATGCCATTTTAATGCTTTGATTAACTGTAGCCCTAAATTTCTTTGAGACTCTCCACTGTGTTTAGTTTCTCAGCCAATACAAATCGACTTTTTCAATTTTGTTTTAAAATAAATGGCCCTGTATTTCTTACATTGAAATAAATTTGTCACTGTTTTGCATATTCACTTATCCTATGAACATTTCATAAAATATTATGCTCCCCCCATATTACTGTACTAACAGCAGATATGAATATGTGACTTTCTATTCCATCATCTAAGCTATTAATAAAGATACTGCATAATTGAGTCCTCAATACAAATCAGCACAAGATACCACCAGTCACATTCTGCCAAAAAGGAGTACCCACCTATTATCTTTGTCTCCTGCTGCTCATTTGATTTCTTAACCAAAATCAATATTTTGTTTTCAATTCTGTCAGCTTACTCTTTAAAGTCTCTTATGAGATACTTTATCAAATGCCTAATGGAGGTCCATGTAACCGATATCTACAAACATTTCCTAACTACTACTTCAATACAGTTTTTTCAATCTAAAGGAATAGATGCTGAATCAAGAGAATTGTGCAAGATTATAGTTACGGCATCTGTCATGTTCTTACCTCTGAAATACTGGCATGGAAACTATATCGACCTGGTGAGCATAACTGAGCAAACTAAATAACCAGAAGCTGATAGAAAAAATAGAAATTGCTGGAGAAACTCATCAGATCTGACAGCATCTGTAGAGATAAAACAGAGTTAACATTTTGGGTCCAGTGACCGTTCTAAAGAAGTGTCACCGAACCCTGAAATGTGAACACACATACTGCACACACATTCTATTTGTCCAGCATTTTCGGTTTTCTGTCAGATTTCCAGCATCTGCAATTCTTTGTTTTAGCCATAAACTGGTTGATGTTGAATAAGAGCTGCTTAATAAGTATTGTTGGCAACACTGTCCATCACTTTGCTGCCAGATGAGGCTGACAGAGTAGAAATGGGGCAAACTGAATTTACTTCCTTTATCAGATTAAAGCATACCTGGGTCGTTTTCCACATCAGGTAGGTGCCAGAAAAGAACCCTGGACGTGAGCTGGTAATTTCATTGCCATTTTGATGTGCTAATTTGCTTATCCCAATCTAGATGAGGACTAAAATCCCATTCAGGCTTGCTTAATCTCTGGCATCAACCACTTTGAAGCTGCTGCCAGACAGACTACAGGCAATTCCCACGATAGTCATAAATCCATTCCTCATTCGCATTCTACCAGGAAAGTCTCCACTGCCTGCTTATATCTTATTATACCCTCTCTTATTATTAACAAAAAACATTCTTAGTTACTCCTTGCACTCTATTATTTTCCCTAGAATTCTTGTAGACCCTTAACCGGATATATTTAGTTCTTTGTTCTGACCATTTGTAACTGTATCTTAGTAATTATTATTTTATCATGTCCACCTGGCTGAATTTACACCTACACTGTGTTCAATGTGTTCATTTAAACTCTCTTTGGGCTGCATCTACTCTAATGATTTATCCACAAGGACCTTCTTTCTCTCAATTTGATTTTCACATATCTTGTAATGTTCCCTTTATCTGTTCTGCCTAAAACAGAATCTGAGATTGTTACTGTATTCTGTCTCCTTTTACAAGTTTTTAACCAATACTTATGCTACCTTTTTCACCTGTACCCTTTCCCCATTTACTGTTTGTGTCCTCTCCATTCATCCATTGCACTAGGAGCCTCATCAAAGCCCAGTCCAGGCAGATTCTGTCACAATGGGACAGATCCTTTCCTGACCCAATGTCCCATGAAGTGGAATCCTCTAATCCACACTATTCCTTCATCCAAGCGTCCAGTTCCCTGATCTAGTCATTGTATCTGGGACATGGAGAGGGTGACCCACAGTTAATCTGTATCCTAACATCATCCAGTTAATGATCTAGAGACATAGCTCAATAATTGCATTTCCTAGACTTTTGAGCAGCATAACAAGAAGGATTGCAGCTGTATTATTGTTACTATTTCTGCTATTTTTTGTTTTTCTATTAGAAGCATGTAATCAGAGTAACTTTCCAGAAAATGCATAACAGACTTGTGGAGATTCTAGATGAATTTTGAAGTAGACAGTTTGAAGCATATTGTTATAAGCACAGTACTTAACCTATGTTTTGTTAAAAAGAAAATCAGTTGAAGTCATTTCAGAAATCCAAACCTTAAATAATATGCATTTTCTGTAAGTGAAATACAGGAAAGTAAATGCTGGAGCTTGAGATCTAGATAAATGGTTTTTAACCAAAATACATAAACGTACCTGTTTACTTCCAATTTTATTACAAAGGTTCAAAATCAGGCTATAAAAGTATCAACAGTTGTAGCATTATGGTTATGTTACTGTAATAGTAATCACGAGATCTTTATTAATGTTATGGAAAAAAGTTTGAATCATTAAATCTGGAGCTTAAAAGTTACTGTCAGTCATGGTTTTTTTAGGGAAGGAAATCTGTCAGCTTTATATGGTCTGTCCTGTGTGCAACCAGACCACAGCAACATGGTTGACTCTTAAATAGACTTACAGATCACTAGTTGTACCATTGAATGATGGGCAGTAAATGCCAGTTATGACTGCATCCCATGAATAATATTCATTTCCCACAACAGCTGGAAGGTAGGGCTGGCAAAATGACATCTGAGAAAACTCCTGGTGATATGAAATCTGCTTTGAAATGGGAGAGAGAAGAACATCAACAACTCCTCGCAGAGTCGTACAGTGCAGTTATGGATCTAACACAGCAACTTCAAATCAGTGAAAAGAACTGGAGTCAAGAGAAGTTAGAGTTACTGGACAGATTTAATAATGAGCGGAGCCACAGCGAGCAGCGTCTGAAGGAAATGCAGCATAAAATCAATCAGGTACATGCTAAACAACCACTTTGATGTGAATTAAATAATTTTAAGCCTGTAGTCCCACAGGTGCAAATGTTATGGTCTCCTCTTAAAAATAAAAAGTAAGGCTTTCTTTTAACAAGTGTGCTGAGAAAGAGCACTTGCCTCCTCTTCAAAAGGTGAATGTTTGTTTGAGGGAAGTTGAACAATGGACCAGAAAGTCCTACACCACAAATGCCCATTTTCCTGACAGACCCCTCTCCTAGTATAATGCTGCTGTCTGAGATACTGTTTGAGATAGGATTCAGACAGCAGGGATAGGATATTTAACCTAGAAAAACAACCTCTGTCTTCAAAGCAGGGATGTTTTGGTAAAACATAAACAAAATATGCATTCCTGTTTTACAAAGAAGATCATGGACAAGTTGGTTACACTCTATAAGGTGACAACCTGTCCTCAGTGAATCTCTTGCTTTACGGAGTATATAGGTGATGGCGGTATGCCTCATTTATGTCTTTATGTGCACATTGGATGCCCATTTGATGAGCTCTAAAACTGCAGCGGGGTCTTGCTGCTCGGAGGTTTGCAGTTGCCAATCCGAAAGCTGTAGCATTTGTCCAATTAATACTATGTGGAGGTAAATGAGCATTGCAATTATATTCAGCATTTTTTTAGGGTCACTTTGTAAAGAAGCCCACTTTATTTAATATGGGTAATAGTGTTATATGGAATGCTGCATTTGTTTTCTAATATTTATGTCTCACTAACATCCAAAAAATGAAGGTTTTGTTTTGATTGCTTTTATTTTTTGAGTGGTTTGACAGATGATCAGTTTCTATTCCTGTCAGTGCAAGTCATAAGATGATAGTAAAGGGGAGGGGAAAAAAAAGTTTTGTTAAAAACGCATTCATAAATCATAAGTTTCATCTCTTGGGGGAACCATGCATTTTCTTTGCTGCTAGCTGCTGTGGAAGCAAACCTGTGTCCCAGAATGTCATGCCCATAGTTTGTGAAACCTTCGTCATCATAATCCAGCACCAGTTACTTATGAGAGTGACTCTTTCCCATAACATCACCTACTGAATTAAGTTTTTTTTTAGCTGAAAGTTGAACCTTTTTCTTCTGTTGGGAGTAATGCCTCTTGTGTTGATCTCCTCCAAGGCCAGTTTTTGTATAAATAAACAGTAATGCTTTCCCTCCATTTTATTATCGTGCCACAAGTGAACTGTATTCAACATTATCAACACTTCTCAGAGAAAGTGTTGAAAAATGATTGAATAAAAGGCCCTTCAATACCCCAAGCACATTTCTTCTTTCACCGTGTATGGTGTATCATGGAGCTGTCCCTACTCCTTCACTCTCCTGTGAGGGATAAACTTTCAAGAATGCGAAGCATTGAGAATTGTCCCTTGATGTGAAGTAGATGGAAGATTCATGTGATATTATCATGCTGGCTGTTCAACAGTGGTCAGTTGTGTTCACAGAATTAATTTCCATTGTGTTCTATGTAGCATTTGATCTAAAATGCGTGTGTTTGTGCTAATGATCTTACCTTCATCTCATGCAGGAGATTATTAATTTAACTTTTATGACACCGCTGTGATGGACCAATACCATAATATAGTTTTTGAATCTGGCAATTTTTTTTTTGATTTAGTTATTTTTTTAAGAAAATATAGAGCAAATCAATTTCTAATTCACTAAAACAGTTTTTATTATAGTAGACAATAACTTACAAATGAGTGCTCCCTTCATGAAACTTCATAGAAAAGGAACATGTATAAGGAGTCACCAGGGAGATCAATGTGGGATGCAGTTTTCTGTGTTTTAGAGGTAATTAATAGAAGGTCATGTGGAATGTATTTACATTCAAATAACACCACCATTCTCTGCTTGAAGAACACTAAGTTTAGAAATTATACCCATGAATGTTTTCTTCATTCTGCACACTCTTTTAGAATCATTAAACACCCGTATTGATTCTCCATACTAACTTCTATGTGCAAAAAATAAAGGGTTGGTCGAGGATGTTAAATTGAGTTACACCACACTAGACAGAGTTTTAATTGGCAACAATCCTAGTAGTTAACTGCAATGAGGAGGTGTGTAAGTAGCTGACATAGCACTGTGAAGGTTTGGCCAAATTGGCAAAAATTTGATGAAACTTACGTTATTTGGGCTTACTGTGAGGAACTGCAAAGTCTGCGGTTGCAAAAGGGACAAACTTGCAATCATCCGAACATCCAATTGAGGAACAGGATTAAGTCATACAGCCCTCAAGCCTGCACCACCATTTAATACGATCATGATTGATCTGATATAATGTCAAATCCACATTTCTGCCTATACCAAAAACTTTTCAACTCTTTACTTCGCAAGAATCTGTCTACCTCTATCTATGCCCCACCTTTTTCAGAAAAAGAGTTCCAGAGACTTGTGACCCTCTGCAAGAAAAAGAATTACTTAATCACTGATATAATGGGTGATGCCTAACCCTAGATTCTCCCATAAGAAAACATATTGCCTCCACATCTCCCCTGTCAAAATCCATCAAAACCTGTCAGGATTTTATGTCTTATTCAAATTGCCTCTTACTCATCTAAACTGTGAAAGCATGTGACTGATCGATTGAAATACATCTGTTGCAATGGTGGCTGATTGGTCTGTCCTTGTATTCCGCCTTCCTCTCATACCTGCTGTGCCAGACGCTTCCAGGAATGGACAGTCAGTGAGTCAGTCACATTCTTCCATAAATAAGCTGACCAGTACTGTGCACAGTTCTCAATGCAATGCTTCAATTATATAGAACCAGATCTGGAGTACTATAAATAGTTTTGGTCACCTTAATCAAGGAAAGACATGAATATGAATATGTTGGAGGCAGTTCAGAGAAGGTTTACCAGACTAATACCTGGAATGGTGGATACAAGTCCAATCTTTCCTCATTAGGCAACCAGCCATTCCAGATATTATTGGAAGGAGGTAGCATGCAGGGAAGGCCCAGTCAGCCACCACAGTAACAGATGTATCTCAATCAGTTACAATGCTTTCACAGTATACACTTTGAAGATATCCAAGACCATCAAAATCTCAGGAGTCTCAGTGAGCACTTGCAATCTGGTGATACATTTACCCTTCCACAAGGACTTAGTTATGAAAAATAGGTTAGATTTCACATGCCTGAAATACAACATAAAGGGGAAATCCTGAAACTGAGAGCATTTGCCCACCATATAATAATCACATAGGATTTAACTTAAACATTGCAAATCAAACTTGTTTGTTATCACTTTGATAGCATTTGTGACCATTTGAGTGTTGTCCAGAGATCTGTCTGAAAGTATGACGTAGGTGCCACTGGCTCCCTGCTAATTATCAACCTCCTGAGGCACTTCCCACTGCCCCTCCCAGGTAGCTGTGCAAATACATACAAGTCGTATAATGTCATGGAGTTAGGTTGGAAGAAAGAATACAACTATATTCTTGGGAATTGTAATCTTTTTTTCTAGCTGCAATGAAAGGTAGAAGTTAAAAGGCCCTGATCCCTACCAGATTGCAATTAAAGCAAGATTAGAAACACTTAGCAGTCAAGTGATCAGAGTCTTTGATGTACCCTAATGCCTCATTTCCTCTGGGATCTTCTCCTTGTTGCTCGCAGCAGCCAGATGTCTGTCTGAGGTAATAAGTACCTCCTACCATGATCATGCATGTTGTATGCTTATGTTGTACACAATTACTACCTTGTGCTTCTGTATAAAAGCAAAAGGAATTCCAGTTCCATGTATTGGGAGCAGAGACCTTTCGTAATGGGTTCCTTCCCTTTTCTGCCTCTGTAGCTGAGAATGGAACAAGAAGGGAAATCTCCCCTCATACTGCAGAATGTAGAGAAATTCTGTGAAAATTGATTAAAGCTGTGATTTCACCTTACTTGAATGCAGCTTGTTAATTTAGTGAATAGCATTTTTAAATTTAAGGCTGACGTATACAGTAGAGAACATCACTATTGGGTTTCTGCAGGGCATAATATCTTTTTAGAGAATTTGTTCTTGCAATAAAAAAGACCTTTTTCTTGCATCTAAGAACCTATTTTTAATTTTGAGAATTCTGAGAAGTCAGTTTTGTAATTAGCTCATAAGTTATAGTCGAGAAAAGACATCCCCTGGGTTCAAATCCCACCACAGCAGATGAATTGAATTCAATAAAAATCTGGTTTATGACCAGAAATCAATTATCAGGAGAAAAATCCATCTGATTCTCTCGTGTCATTTCGGGAATGAATCTGCTATCCTTTTCTGGTCTGGCCTACGTGTCACTCCAGACCCACAGCTAAGTGATTGACTCTTAAACTGCAATTAGAGATCAGCAATAAATGCTGGCCTAATTAGTGATGCTCTTACCCTGTGAATGATTAAAAAAGATCATCAAAGCAGAACTATGCCCTCTACTTCCATCAACGCCCCCACTTCATCCAGTATTGGAGATGGTCGGGGGTCGAGGGATGTGAGCAGATCACAAGAACTATGTTTTGGTCCATATCATGGCATCACCATTGCATGTAACAAAATATAAGCAACAATGGAAAATTCTCTCCGTGCACTTTGTAAATGGCATACTGTTTGCTTATAATAGAACCCCACTCCCACTCCTTACCTATGCTATAGCTAATTGTTGCATCTGTATCAGTTCGAAGATGAAAGGCCTCCTGAATCCTTGTGATGCTGGTACAAAGACAGCTGCTATTGTCAAGCTAGCCCAGGGTTGTGATGCATTTTCTCAGATGTTAACCCAGGATGACTTATAGTGACAATCAGTATAATTGTGAGGAAATTAAACGAGATTCACTAGATCCTGCAAATTCCAGTTGACTTGTTTACCAGCCACATTCTTTATATTTTTCAGATGCTGCAACACAGAAACAATGAAAAGGAAACATCAGATGAATTAGAGGCTAAAGGAACTAATTTGCAACGGTAAAATTTGGCTTATCTATACTTTGATGAAATATTGTAGCCGAGCAAAAAATTTAATTGTAATTCAAGTAACATTTAGCATTAAATAGGCACACGTTTACTACCTTTCCAGTTTGTTAAGTTTTGAAGCTCAGTCAATGTATAGGTTAAATATTAATATGCTGAGTTGTTTCTTAGATACAAATTTGCAATAAGAGGAGTAGGCCGTTCACCCGCTCAAGCATGGATGATCTGCACCTCGAGTCTAGATTAGAGTGGTGCTGGAAAAACACAGCAGGTCAGGCACATCCGAGGTACAGGGAAATCGATGTTTCGGGCAAAAGCCCTTCCTGCTCCTCGGATGCTGCCTGACCTGCTGTGCTTTTCCAGCACCACTCTAATCTAGACTCTGATTTACAGCATCTGCAGTCCTCACTTTTGCCTGCCTGATCTGTACCTCAACTCTACTTTACCCATCTTTGCTCAAAATTCATTTATATCCTCACATACGAAAATCTTTCGTCATATTGAAATTTTCAACTGACAAAACATTGAATGCCTTTTGGGGGCAAGGGTGAGAGATTTTTAAATCAATCTCTGTGAAAACATGTTTCTTTTGTCTTAGTTCTAATTTTAATATTATACCCTTGTAAGATTTAGGGCTTCACTTTAATTATAAGTAGTCATTTAGGAGTAAATTCTCCAAAGGAATTCCCCCACCAGAGTCCCTTTGCCAACCAATCTCCTGACATACAGCAGAATCTTTTTCCCTTTTTACTTTGACGTTTCTTGTCAATTGTCGTGATGAGTAAAATGAGAAAGTTTTCACAAAATGTGACTTTTTTCAATAGCACTTAACTTTAATTGCAACACCTAGATCAGTTACAATTATAGATTGAGTTGAGAGAGCAGGTTTAAAATTTGCCATTTCTGATTACCTACAAGACCCATGTCCTACAAGACAGATATGTTTTCATGCGTTTTACAGAATTTAAGTTTATCAAAGCAATTATAAGAGAAATTGTGTTTAATAAAAGCAGTAGTTTTCAATCGATCTGATTAACTAGGCTCTCTTGTTCCCTTCTGTTAACTAAAGTTCTCCGTCTATCTTCCCTTGTGCATCAAACCACTAGTAATCACCATTTCATAACCGTGTGTCATGATCAGAGACATTCTAGCCTCTAACTGGCTTATTGTGCATTAATAGTGCAATCTTGGATGATTTGGAGATGCCAGTGTTGGACTGGGGTATACAAAGTTAAAAATCATACAACACCAGATTATAGTCTAACAGGTTTAATTGGAAGCACTAGCTTTCGGAGCGACGCTCCTTCATCAGGTGGTTGTGGAGGACACAGTTGTAAGGTACAGAATTTATAGCAAAAGTTTACAGTGTGATGTAACTGAAATTATACATTGAAAAATACCTTGATTGTCTGTTGAGTCTTTCATCTGTTCGAATACCATGGTAGTTTCACTTCTTTCATGTGTAAATCACAAAACGTTTGTTTTAAAGTTGCATTCTCAGGTTAACTGTAACAATTGGTGGAGGCAAGACAATATGTTGAAGGTGTTAGCCCCCTGTGTTCTCTGTCTGTGTCATAATGTTTAAATTGATTCTAATCTAAAAAGTGAGATAACAGAGTTTTACACGAATTCATGCAGTTTTTGAGCAAAGTACAATGTAACTCTGCAAATACAAATTCACCCCACAAACGGATATGTATATGTGTGCATGTGGGTCTTTGTGTATGTGTGTGTCTGTCTGTCTGTCTGGGTTGGGGGGTTGTGTGTGTGAGAGAGAATGTCCTCCAAGGCGGACTTCGGGACAGGCAGCAGCGAAAAGTGGACGAGCAGAGGCTGATAGCTAAGTTTGGTACCCATAGGGAGGGCCTCAACCGGGACCTTGGGTTCATGTCACACTGCAGGTGATCACCATTGTACTATAAACAGACACACACACGCACACGCTTATACACACACACACACACACACACACACACATTTGTGGGGTGAATTTGTACTTGCAGAGTTACATTGTACTTTGCTCAAAAACTGCATGAATTTATGTAAAACTCTGATTCTAACCTAAAAAGTGAGATAACAATCTAAACATCATGGCATAGACAGAGGACACAGGGGGCTAACACCTTCAACATATTGTCTAGCTAACACCAATTGTTACAGTTAACCTGAGAATGCAACTTTTTAAAAAAAGTTTTGTGATTTTACACATGAAAGAAGTGAAACTATCCTGGTATTCGAACAGATGAAAGACTCAACAGGCAATCGAGGTATTTTTCAATGTATAATTTCAGTTACACCACACTGTAAACTTTTGCTATAAATTCTGTGTCCTATAATTGTGTCCTCCACAACCAGCTGATGAAAGAGCTGCCCTCCGAAAGCTAGTGCTTCCAATTAAACCTATTGGACTATAAACTGGTGTTGTGTGATTTTCAGTCTTGGATGAATTGGGTCATATCTGCCAAATTCCGTATTCATTTCTTTAAAAGTTGTAATCTCCTTTGTTATTACTTCCTGTTTCTCCTGATTGATTCTTTAAATGTCAAATTTGTAAGATTGCAATTTTGTGGCAGCTTGTCTCTCTTAACTAACTCCACAGATCATTACCAAGATAATGTGACACCAATTAAGAAATATGCATCTGCTTAGAATATACAGTGTCAGCTCCTAGTGATTTAATATTATTCTAAATGATACATCTAAATATTCTTAAAAACATATCAATATCCTTTCTTTAAAAGAGCCATGCATGACTCCACGGTAATTAAAGATGCTAAAACAGATTAGAGTTCAAACTGTCTATACAAACTGTCATGCACATCCTTGTTACATACTTTGTTATAAAACGAGCCATTTTAAAATACAGCGTGCTATGTAACAGCAACATCTACTCATTTTTTGAGCCTATATTTCTATGAGCTTGAGCCATAACAAGAGCCATAACATTATAAACCATACTTTTGACCCATACCATATCGTTTTCTTCCACACAGAAATTATTTTACAACTAACCACAATTAAACAAAATATAATTTGATTCTTCATTTAATTAACCTGAAATGATTAGCTATTGAAAAATAACTCAATTCTAAAACCTGCTCTACGTTCGTCTGTTAAGTAAATTTGTTATTCTGTATGTAGCCATCATTTTATCATTTTTAACACCTCAGTTAAGGCATTCGTCAACTTCTTGCAGGATCAATATTGTTTTCCACCCCAATACACAACTTTGTGCAGATTAAAGGCAGTGAGGTGTTAACTACCCTGGACTGAGGAGTGATAATAAAGAAATTTTAAACATTGACCCAAGAATATCCCTGTAATTCTTGCCTCCTATACAACCAACCCCATACAGTTACATTGTTACATTGATACCTCCCTGAAATTCTGCACGTGCATATGACATTATCCTTACTAAGTACAGAATAATTTCTGGTCTGTAATTGGTAATTGAGCAAGATATCTCTTGATCTTCTGCCAGTGAATTTGTATATTTCCAAAACTGTAATTTTCTGAAATCTTTTGTTATATTAACATATTATCAAAAGCTTTACCATCCTAACTAGAAAATCAATAGTTAACAGTGTTGTTTGTTTCTATGGATGATGAGGTACTTGTCCTTATCTTTCATTTTTACAAAGAGAAGATAACTCCTTTTTAAATGGATCATTTTTAGGGCCAAATCAGTTTCTTCCATGTCTGAGTTTGAGAGCTTGTTGGACACATCTCCGTATTTACCTCCACCCTCTACACCCCTGCCAAAAGGTTTAAATGATCTTGAGGAGCTGAACAAGAAAAACTGGAAACACAAGAATGCTAACGGTGCGTTATTAAATGAAAAATCAGAAAGTGCGTTGATCAACCAGTCAGATGTGGAGATGCCTGCAATTTCATCATGGGATTTCACTATGACAGGAAATCTAGTTAACCCACATCTCAATACAAAACAAATACAAAGGAGTTACACAGCACCAGATAGAACTGGTATTCGCATTTATTACAGTCCACCAGTCGTGCGTAGGATGGATGGTTCTTTGGTTCAGAACAATGAGGGAAAGATTATGATTGAACCAGGTTTTCTGTTTACCATGGCAAAACCCAAACAAACTGAGGACATGGAGTTCCATCCAGAGAAGGTGCACAATAAGTGGTTTAATAACTTTTCCAAGCACCGGGATCTGTTGGAAAGTGACACGGGAGAACATCCTGTTTCTGTTTCTGCTACTGCTGCTGTTACTGGGTTTCCATCTGCTCTGCATGATCTGCAAATATCAGGTAATATGAGTGATGACATGAAGGAGGCTGCCAACTGTGTCAGAAATGTTATTTGTACAAATTCAATGGAAAGGAAGGTTAATACTGCAAGCCAGACTGTTGCAGTTATCAGTGTGGGCACTCAGACCACCCGAAGTATTAGTATTGGGCTGCAGACTGAGAGTCCAAGATCGATCTCTAGTAGCCTGCATCGGTCATGGGCATCCAGGGGCTCCTTACTGATGCCAACCCAGAGTTCACGGAGCAAACAACTCTCTTCATCACTGGAAAAGGTGCCAACTAAGTTTGAACGCCCTTGCTGTTCACCCAAGTATGGCTCACCAAAGTTGCAAAGAAGAAGCTCATCGAAAATAGATCATACAAGAGAGCGGAGTCCATGGGCTATGTCTCATAGAGGACAAAATGAGTCAGCCTGGGCTAGGTCAACTACTACAAGGGATAGCCCAGTGCTCAGCTCAATCAATGATGGATTGTCCAGTTTGTTCAACGTTGTTGAACATACATCTGGAAGTGTCGACTCCATCTGGAAATCAAGCCAACATGAGACGAAAACGAAAGGTGATACATCAAGATATGGGATTGTTCAGGAGTTTTTCAGAAATGTGTGTGGCAGATCCCAGAGTCCAACAAATGGAGCTGACAAGCCACTCAAAGATCCAGTTTCTGAAGAAAGTGTCCGAAAAACAGATGTGGCTGCTCCTCCAGGCCAATCACAGACAGACAGTGTTTCCCGAATTGTAAATAAAAGACTTCCCAAGCAACCGAACAAGGAGGACCAAAAACCAACACCCTGTCCGGCGCAGGGAGCGAAAGATCCAGACACACGGGATGCATGTGGAACACCTGGTCTACTTGAGGTACCGCTTTAATGGGAGTGTTATCTCATTTGAAATGTGTCATTAAATTATTTTCCAAATTCTCTGCTCTGGGGCTACTAATATTAATATAACATATCTGGAGTATTATAAGGTCTCACAGTTCCAGCACAGAAAGAGGCTCTTTGTGCTTGTGCCCTTTAAAATATGTCAATTGGACAATGTCCTTAGGTTTATAAAGCAAATAAATCATCAATTTTTATTCACTCATATCTAAAGTCATTAGCTGAAAATATATATTCAATATTAATGTTGTGGATAAACTGCTTAATTGTAAGTAATAGATTAAATTGAATTGGTGGAATTCAAAATGGGGGATTAAGACATGGACGGGGGCCCATGGGTTTGCTTCTATTCATCGATCTGGTGGAGAACATCATGTAGAGCTCAGTGATTCAGTCATACAGTGAGATCTGTAATTCCAGCACTGAGAATGTCTGTCTCAGAATTTACTTTTATATTGCCTTAGGTTAATAGTTTTTCACTTCTAGAATTGTAGTGGATTTCAATACCCTCATCATTCCACCCCAACCCCGTGACCCCTCTGTGGAAAAGATTGATGGGGGTGGGGTTGGGCTGTAAAATTGAACATCACAGCAAGGCCATGCCACTTGTTGCCTGTCTTCCTTTGAGTCAGTTGAGTCTCCAGTAGGCAGTCAATTGAAAAGCTTCTTCCTGTCAAGCCCTGCTAGATTGTTGTGGTTTAGAGGGGATCCCTCCATCAGATGTCCTCCTCCCATTAATCCTCATTACAGCCTACCAGCCCGGCCCCAATGGAAATACCCCATTCATTTTCTAATTCAGTTCCAACTCTGGGGACTGCCTGCAGTTCGGGCAGTGATGACCACTCCCAGTGGTACCATTGGCACTTGAAATTTGACAGCTGTTTAATTAATCAACAGCTGGCGAAGGTGGGACTTTCTTGAAGATGAGATTGGACATTTTGTCCTGAGTCAATTGATGGCCCGGCAGTCATAAAATCAACTTAGGCATTGAAACACATACAAAAGCAGGCTCGCCCCAACTTTTGCAACTGGTGGTCTACGCTGATGTCATCATCTCCACATATAAGTTTGGCCTTGGGTTAAAATTAAAACGGAACTAATGCGAAAGAAGAGTTTTCTGTTTGATGACTAAAAGGGAATGAGTTTTGACCATCTGAAACCTATTCCTAAAATATGGAAACTGTCCCTCCTAATTAACAATATCACCAAAGAGGATATAAGATGTCTAGTGTGGAAAAAAGGAAGGTCACACTTTGGATTTTTATTTTTCCCAGTTAGAACATGCAGTATGTAGGTAGTGGAAGGAGTTTTATTCTGTTTCTTACCTGGAGATACATGATGTTAACACTGGGAAGCCAAACTGGGAGACATTGCTTTTCTGAGCACTAATGTTCCTCAGTGTAGTTGCTGTGGTGATGTTGGCATTACCTGCCCACTGTTTCTCTGTCTACTTGTTTCATCGAAGTGTGAACACATTTATTTTAAATGGGATAGTTTCTAAATGGGATACTATTTGTTAAAGTGCTTGGTCTGCCATTACCAATTTTAGTTTCTAGTTGTAGAATTTCACTTTAAATATTGTCTCCTAATTATACAAATATAGATGTGTGTGTGTATGTATGCAAGGTGGATTTTGCTTTGCAGGTAGAATATTCATGTGGTATTTCATTCATGTTCTCATGCAGGAAACATCATGTGATTGTGCATCTCAGTCACTCACCTCCTGCTTTCCATCCAGATCGTCGGTTCGCCATTCGTTATCACAGTGTAAATCACGATCTTTACCTTCAGACCCTAGCGTGGCTGACGATAAGTCCGGCTGAATCATGAACTATGCCGGGGCAAGGAAACAGCTTTACGTGGGCTAAAATAATCTCTGCAACTTCTGCTTTCTCTAAGAGCTTAAGTGAATTTTTCAGAGACATTTAGAAAAGATGTTCAGGATTTATTGTCGTGGTCACTGTAGATTGAAAGGTAAAAACTATAGAGGCAAAGCTGACTATTGAGTGATCTTTATCAAGAAAATCTAAGGTGTCTAAGTTATAATGTGTAGGTGCTGGATCATTTCTGTAATAGCTGTACATAGATATTCATACAGCAGGAGTGTTAAACTAATTGTCATAGACGACAGTCTCGACTTCTTTAATTAACATCCATCTCTGCGCTACTCTCTTCCAACTGTCATTTGTGATCTATAGATGTGTCTGAGGCAAAGGAGGTGGACAAGACTTCAGTTGCTATCGTTACACTCCATAAACATCCTTAACTAAGAGGAATAAATATTTGTAGCACATGTTTTGAATTACACATTAGGAAACTCAGAGATCCCACGTACAAATCATTTCAAATTTAGTTGTGTCTTGCCATCATGTGTAAAGATCATTATAAGCTAGCAGATTTCCTGTGGCGTTTCTGCCAATGTGTCAACATGGAGGATAAAATTTGACTTGAATGGAGAAGCTGTGTGGGTGGTATTACATCAGTCACCTGCTGCTGTGCTTGATATTCTATCTTATTGAAGTCAATGGGACTAAATGTTGGATGATAAATGTATCAGGCAGCCAATTTGATACCAGCTGTTTGTACCACTGTTCATGGCAGATTTCAATCCCACGCTGGAACGAGACTTGTAGGCAATTGCCCTCTAAATTTGTTTCTGTTATACATGGCCTGGTCAGTGAATGCTTGACACCATTAAGCTTTGAGCAACAATGCACTCACGCAGTGTCTTAAAGGAAATACTTAGGAGTGGCCTGTGTGATGCATTCCAAGTTGCAGTGCAATTGTGCGTAGCTTATCTGGAACACTGTTTATAAATGTTACTTAAACAATGTAGTCATAGCTCAGTTGGTTGCTTTGCAGATTGTGAATACTTCTAAGTTGGAGACTGCAGGTCATAGACTAGCTTTCTCTCTCATTTTCGAATTGTTTTTCATCTGTAACTAAAGTTTCTTTTCTAACGGGTAATAAAATTGGATCTGGGAGTAAAATAAATTCCCACATTACTTCTGGCCCAAAAGCTTGGGGAACACATAATCCAGTTGTACATTATTCTTCCTGATGATAAATTCTATCAGGAAAATGACATCTTTCAAAGAAAAACCATTAAACTGGAGAAGGAGACATTTATGCTCCAGCTATAATAAGAATGAAGCGGTCAGCTGTGTGCTATAAAACAGGAACACCTCTTAAAGCTACATTAATTTAAGGAAACCAAAAGACTCCGTTATCATCATTTAGACTGTTTGAGTTATTTCACATTATTGCTTTGTGACATACTGGACAATGTGGGTTCTATGGATCAAATGAACTGTTTTATAGATTGCACAACGATCGGTGATTGATGGCATAGCAACATCGTTTCACAGCTGTTTAAAACCCTAGAGTCCACAGTTTAGCAGACGGGAAGCAAATACTCATTGAGCCAGAGCTCAGTGGGGTGGCACGGTGGCTCAGTGGTTAGCACTGCTGCCTCACAGGGCCAGGGACCCAGGTTCGATTCCAGCCTCGGGCGACTACCTGTGTGGAGTTTGTACATTCTCCCCGTGTCTGTGTGGGTTTCCTCCGGGTGCTCTGATTTCCTCCCACAGTCAAAAGATGTGCAGGTGAATTGCTAAATTGCCTGTAGTATTCAGGGATGTGTAGGTTAGGTACCTTGGTCAGGGGTAAATGTAGGGTAGGGGAATGGGTTACTCTTCGGAGGGTTGGTGTGGACTTGTTGGGCTGAAGGGCCTGTTTCCACACTGTAGGGATTCTAATTCTAACTACCCATCGACATATTGGATGAAGGCAAAAAATAAAACTGGCAGCAAGGGTCCAAATCTGAAGCGTGTGTAATAAACTCTTTACATATTCATATAATGGGTCTAATGCCAGTTTGAGGTCCACTCTGCAGTATTACATAGAGTTGGCTGTCTTCAGGACAGAACTAGCTATTTTCAGGAAATCTAGGTCTACATTTGGACCTTGTATGACACAAAAAAGCTAATTGCTTCAGATATATTTGGTGGGTATGTGGAGCTGGGAGGAGTAGGAGTGCATCTCCCGTAGCCCCCATTAAAACCTTGGAGACCATTGTTCGGGGTTTTCTTTGCTACTGACCTGCCTGAGAATGTCTGTCAGGTGTTCACAGCTGATTATGTCAATGACCTTCGGTGTGAGGTTTATTTCAGGAGCCTCGTCTGATCAGGTGGAGATTCTTCAGCCATTTATGGGTATCCAGGACTTTCAGGCCATTTAACTACCGTGTTTTTTTGTTTGTCTTTTTATTTGTATTATCCTTAGTGTAACCTTAGAAAAAACTGAGTGAGATGATTGCACAATTAGATTGTACACGGCACCACATTTCAGCACTGTTGCATTAGAAGAGAGATTGTATCTGAAAGCCGCTGAAAAAGAAAGTATAAGAGTGCAGATATACGGTGTCAGCTGACCTCCTACAAAATGCAATGCAGGGATTTCCTCAGCTTCCCAAAGGGGACTGGTGTCGGCCTAGTCCCAGTATAAGGCAGGAGGAAGGGAGTTGTTTCACTAATTGAGTTTAAGTTAGGCACCACTTTTTCAACTGCGACCAATCTATTTCTCTCTCACAAAGCCAGCTTTTGCATTTGATTATCAGTGTGGGGAGTCCTAGTACACTCCAAGGGCTCAACTGATGCAGTGGCTGACTTAACAAATGGGCCATAAAGCATTCACCTGGAATTCATTCTTAAAACTGCCTAAAGTCATTTTCATCTTTCATTTTGTTGAGGTCAGGTTCTCCTTACATCATAAAATCCTTCAACATTCTGCCAAATCAGGTACAACCCATCTTGCCCACTGCCCTCCTACCACTTCCACCTTCATTATTCCACTCCCCCATACCTCATTTTACACTTCCCAGTCCTACCTCTGACGGTGAAGTATCAAAGTGGTGCTACTGAATTCTCAGCCTATTTTACATGACACCTAATATTTACTTCCACTAACTCCAGTAGCACTGAATACTGTATTAGACATTGTATGTTGCCATCAATCTAAAACTGCCTGTTGTGCACCATCACCCAAGATTAATTTGTAGTCCTGAATCTTTTGTGATAGATTAGATGGCTGACTCAATTTAGTAGCCTGTGGAAGTGAATATGCCCATCTGTTGTAGAACCTGTACAATAGTATTTCCTATTAATTTAAGGGAATACGTTTGGTTCTGTAATTGTTTGCAGATCTTTTCCATCAGGTCACTGTTCAGTTGAATGTTACCCCATTTTGTTTGTTGATTTATATTTGTCCTATCTTCTCTTCCTCCTCCTCCTCCTCAGTATCTGCATGAATCCCTGTATTGCTCACCTGTTAGTGAGACCAGATCCCTTCCACACGCAGCTTCCTATTTCCTTTCCTAAGTTATCGACCTGTGTTCCTGTCTCTACCTCCTCTTCACCCCCTCCCCACCACCATTTTCAGTTAGTCCTTTCTGTCCTCCATTTCCCCTCTGTTTTATTTTGCCTTTCTTGTTGTATCACTGTTTGCCTTTTAATATCACTGCTGACCCTCTTCTTTTCTGTCTTCAGCTATATTCCTCATTCCTGCTCTTTTTAAATCTTTGCCTTTTGTTATCCCATTCCCTATAACTTCTCCTGGTTACTCTCTCTCAAATGTTCCTCTTCTATCGAACGTCAGCCTTTATACAACTCTCACTTTTCTTTGTGGTCTGTGACCCTATTGTTCTCGTTTTCCATCTTCCTACCAACTTGTATTTTCTCCTTATTCATATTTCCAATCTAATATTCCATGTTTCAGACTTGCAGCCTTGCTATTATTCCTCCTGTATCTTTATTGCTGGAACAGCACAGCAGGTCAGGCAGCATCCAGGGAACAGGAGATTCGACGTTTCGGGCACAGGCCCTTCTTGATTCCTGAAGAAGGGCCTGTGCCCGAAACGACTTGCAGCCTTGCTATTATTCCTCCTGTATCTGCATTATTTAGCCTCTCTTCCCGTAACCTGTTCCAATCTGGGTTCCTTTTTTATTGTCTCATCTACAACTTGCTGCACCTCTACTTCTTTATAAATTACATTCTATCATCTTTGCTACCTTGATTTCCCCTTTCAACCACCTTTCTGGATTTGTCTTTCTTTCCCATGATTCTTCCCATGACTCCATTTCTCTCAATTCCCAATCGAGACATGTCCATATCCATCTACATCTGCCTTGCACTGACCTTCCCAATATGACTTGTCATAGAGATGTACAGCACGGAAACAGCCCCTTCGGTCCAACTCATCCATGACAACCAGATGTCCAAACCCAATCTAGTCCCACCTGCCAGCACCTCGCCCATATCCCTGCAAACTCTTCCTAATTATATACCCATCCAAATGCCTTTAAATGTTGCAATTGTACCAGCCTCCACTACTTCCTCTGGCAGCTCATTCCACACACGCACCACCCTCTGCATGAAAAAGTTGCCCCTTAGATCTCTTTTATATCTTTCCCCTCTCACCCTAAACCTATGCCCTCTAGTTCTGGACACCCCCATCCCAGGGAAAAGAATTTGTCTACTTAACCTATCCATGCCCCTCATGATTTTATAAATCTCTATAAGGTCATCCCTCCACCTCCGACGCTCCAAGGAAAACAGCCCCTGCCTGTTCAGTCTCTCCCTACAGCTCAAATCCTCCAACCCTGACAACATCTTTGTAAATCTTATCTGAACCCTTTCAAGTTTCACAACATCCTTCCGATAGGAAAGATAACAGAATTGCATGCAATATTCCAACAGTGGCCGAACCAATGTCCTGTACAGCCGCAACATGACCTCCCAACTCCTGTACTCAATACTCTGACCAATAAAGGAAAGCATACCAAACACCTTCTTCACTATCCTTTCTACCAGCAACTCTATTTTCAAGGAACTACGTACCTGCACTCCAAGGTCTCTTTGTTCAGCAACACTCCCGAGGAACTTACCATTAAGTGTATAAGTCCTGCTAAGCTTTGCTTTCCCAAAATGCAGCACCTTACATTTATCTAAATTAAACTCCATCTGCCACTCCTCAGTCCATTGGTCATTAGTTCCCCCATTCTCTTTATGTCTGGCTTTCTTCCCAAAATATCTTCACTTCCTATTCCAGTTAGTATTTTATCTTCTAACCTCATCTCCATGCCCACATATAATCATTTTTCTATCAGCTTTGTCTCTCAGTCTATTTCTTTGTGGTCCCTTTTTCCAATGCCCCCTTTAATTTGGCTCCAATTTCCTGTTTGTTTTTCCCTTTGCTATTTATTATGATTTTTTTCCACATTGCCCCTTCAATATCTGCTCTCCACCTGCCCCTACGTTATCACTCCCAAACTGGTTTGCATTGTGCATTATAAGTCTTTTAGTTTCCCTTTTCTTCCTATATATCACTATTATTTTCCTTCTCTTCAAAGTCTATTTCTCATTTTCAGTCTACCATGTCGTCTGGTTGTCTGGCCCAACTTGTGTTTCTTTTGTATCCATTGCCGCTTACACTCCCACTCTTAGTTGTTGTTTGAATATGTATGTCTCTTTCCCCCATCTCCCTCACTTACTTAACCATTGCCAGAAGTCACATGACACCAAGTTATTGTCCAACAGCTTTATTTAAGATCTCAAATTTTCAAAGCGCTGCTCCTTCGTTTAGTGAAGTGGAGAAAGAACACGTATGTGTCTCTCTCCACTTCAACTGATGAAGCAGCAGAGTTCCAAAAGCTCATGTTTTAAAATAAACCTGTTGGACTATAACCTGATGTTGTGTGACTTCTGACTTTGTCTTCTCTTATCCACTCCCCCTATCACACCCCATTCCATATTGTCATCCATCACATTTAATTTTAGTTAAACTTACCATGTCCTTCTGTTTAAGTTACCCTGCCAATTTTTCTTCACAGCCTGTCTTTGCTTTACTTCCTGTTAGTTCTCCTAGTCTGGTTCATATGCTGATTTGGTTCTTTACCCCATTTCAGTTTCGGGTACCCTTGTCTTTCTCTTTGGCTTTCTTTCTCACTGTAGTCATCTTGGCACCTTCTCAATTGTCCACTCCAACCTGGTTTCCTATTTCTCATCTTAATTTGTTTCACATTCCCCACATCTTAGCCTGAAGCGTTCGTGTGCCTCGATTTCTTGGAGATCAAACAGGTTGTCCATGTGGAGCTTCAGCGGCTTCATCGTCTCATTGGGATGGGTACATTTTTAACAGAGGTGTCTGCTTAGTTTTACCACCAGAAATTTGGATTGGCTTCCTGCTAGGACTGATTGCCATTTGCCTTTGCCTTCTCCACTGTTCCAAATGGATTTGCACCTACTCTCAGCAGACATAGGTTCTGCCAGACCACTTGGTGACAGTAAGGTACAGTTCTGGGGTTATCCTGGAACAGCGCCAGAAATGTTCCTAAATTCCTGGAAATGATGTGATGCAGGGAGAATCCCCTTTCCACATCATGACAACACTTTAGGTGGGGTGAAAACTTTCGAACCAAATTGCACCCCTTTTCTCCCCCCACCCACCCCAATGAGAGTTCTTCACTGAGCAGACATTTTCTAGTCTTACCATGATTCTTAATTTGTTTTTACTTGTTTTCCTACTCTTCCCATTGGACTACACTACTCATTCTCTTTCCAGCCTCTCACTGTAACTCTGATTCTAAGTCTGTCTCCTCGGCTGACTCCGTCTCCATACTTCTGCATCTTCATTTGACTCCCCTCTCAATATGAATTTCTTCCCCATTTCACTTCCCCGTCTGGCTCCCACTGAGATTATCCTATCCAGCACATTATCCTTGGTCATTTCCACCACCTACAGTCACACCCCACCACCAGAGATATATTTCCCTTCCACCCCTATCAGCATAAGGCAGAGATTATTCCCTCCGTGACTCCCTCATTAAGTCCATGCCTCCCACCAACACACCCTCCAGTCCCAGCACCTAGCCTTGCCAACGTAAGAGGTGTAAAACCTGTGCCCACACCTCCCCCCTCACCTCCATCTATGGCCCCACAGGATCCTTCCGCATCTAGCAGAGATTATCCTGCACATCCAAACACCTTATCTACTGTGTCCGTTGCTCTCAATGTGATCTCCTGTACGTTGGGGAGACAAAACGCCAACTCGCAGAACATTTCAGGGAACATCTCTGGGACACAAGCACCAAACAACCTCACTGCCCTATGGCCAACTACTTCAACTCTCCCTCCCACACCGCCAAGAACAGGCAAGTCCTGGGCCTCCACCACCACCAAATCCTAGCCACCCGACACTTGGAGGAAGAACGTCTAATCTTTCACCTTGGGACCCTTCAACCACACAGCATTAACGTTGATTTCACCAGTTTCTTCATCTCTCCTCCCCCACCTCATCCCAGATCCAACCCATTCGATTCCCCTGCTCCTTGGATGCTGCCTGACCTGTTGTGCTTTTCCAGCGCCACACTTTTCAACACCCACTGAAATTTCTCTATGCAGACTTCTCTTGATCCTTAGCAAGCAGTCTGTTTTCCTCTTGTAATCAGGATTCGATCGCGTTTCCCTCACATTCTTTCTGCTTTCACTTGCTTGAGCTGTTTTTTGAACTCCATGTGCTTCCTAAAATGAATTCTCTAGCTCCCTTCATTCTCATTCACTAATTTTATTTACCTATGACTTCTTTTACCAGCCTCCTCCTCATAATTGGATTCCCTATAATGTTTATAATTTCTTTATCCATTCAATTGTATCAGGGTTTCCACAATGGTTATCCCTATCAACTTGTCTTTCTCTGCTTCCATCTCCTCCATTTTAGCTTCCTTTGTCATTGTCTTTCCATATTAATAATGCCAACTATCTGTCTTTTGCTAGCACTTGTCCTATTATGGCTTCCAGTCTGACCTCCTTATTCACAACCTGACCAATCCAGCTTTCCTGATGATTTCTCCTCCAACTGGTTTCCAATGTCATTGCCTTCCCATTTTATTTTCCGTTGCCTACCCATTTAAACCTCACTTGCCACTATTCCTCCCCTTCTTGGTCACTCCAGGAGTCCTTGTCATTGCCACCTTTTCTGCCTTCCCATCATATTTACTCCATTCAATCTGACTTCTCTTGATCCGTGCCTTACAAGTCAGGCTCTCTTGAGCAGTTACCCAGCGTCCTGTGCAAATTCTTCTGACGTATGATTTAGAATCTGGGAGAGATCTGACCAACTTAGGCGGATAGTTACCCAAGAAATACCAGACAGAAGTTATTGAGATGTCCCAAACCTTTTCATGGTATTAGTGAATGCAGGTTTAATAGAATATGGTGGCTTCTGCTGTAAGCAGGGAGTATTGTTTAATTTCCCTTGACGATATTGTCCTACAAAGAAGGACTCTGTTATGCTTCACATTTCTGATGAGGCCGTGTTTGGAATCCTGGCCAGAAGTGCAGAGCCCAGTTATAGCATTTAAAAAGAGGGGAATGGAAATCCAACAGAAATTTCAGAAAACTATGGCTCAAATCTTCTGCGAGAATTGATCAGATTGTGATTTATAGAACCAAATGGAAACAGACCCTTTAGTTAAACTTGTCCATGCTGGCTAGATGTCCTAAGTTAGTCTAGTTCCATTTGCCAGTATCTGACCCATATCCCTCTAAACCCTTCCTATTAAACCACCCATCCAGATGCCTTTTAAATCTTGTAATTGTACCAGCCTCCACCACTTCCTCTGGTAGCTCATTCCATACACATACCACGTTCTGCATGAAAAAATTGCCCGTTAGGTCTCTTTTAAATCTTTCCCCTCTCACCTTAAAACTATGTCCTCTAGTTTTGGACTCCCCTAACCGGGGGAAAAAGACCTGGTCTATTCATCCTATCCATACCCCTCAATGATTTTATAAACCTCTGTAAGGTCACCCCTCAACTTCCGATACTCCAGGGAAAATAGCCCCAGCCTATTTAGCCTCTCCTTTTAGCACGAACCTTCCAATGCCAACAACATCCTTGTAAATATTTTCTGAAGCCTTCCAACATCTTTGTTATAGCAGGAAGACCAGAACTGATTGCAGTGTTCCAAAAGAGGGCATGTCCTGTCCAGCTGCAAGATGTCATCCCAACTCCTATACTCAATGCACTGACCAATGAAGGCAAGTGTACGAAACGCTTTACTACCCTGTCTACCTGCAACTCCACCTTCAAGGAACTATGAACCTGCATTCCCAAGGTCTCTTTGTTCAGCAACACTCCCCAGGTGTAAGTGTATAAGTCCTACCTGATTTGCCTTACCAAAATGTAGCACCTCACATTTATCTAGATTAAACTCCATCTGCCATTTATGGGTCCATCCGACCAAGTTCCAGTTGTACACTGAGGTAACCTCCTTCAATGTCCACTACACCTCCAATTTTGGTGTAATCTGCAAACTTACTAACCATTCCTCCTATATTCACATCCAGATCATTTGTACAAATGACAAAAAGCAGTGGACCCAGCACCAATCCTTGCAACACACTGCTGGACACGAGCAGTTTCATATAATTTGAGAAACTCAACACTGTCCAGTCAGCTTGTATGTTTTTTAAAAATACATGAGAAGAACCACTTTGTAAGTTGTTCACCAAATGTTCACTAGTAAGTCAAAAGCCATTGTTTCAGTTGCATGTTACTACATCTGTTTAAGATTATATTTGCAGACTCGCACAGGGCAGGGCTCCGTTATGTTCAGACTTTGTTACGAAGTTTTGGATAACCTTTAAGAAATATGGGTTCGAACTTAAGGAAAAAAAGGGCAGTTAGTTGAGACATTTTAAAATCATTTTACCTGATTAAATCAGGCCTCATAATCATACTGCCTGTAGCAAATATTCTGACTTGTTTTGCATATACCATGTATCTGTTTTAGATTATACTTTAATTGACAAGTGACTGCATATAGTCAAGAGTATTGTTGGATAATAGAGCTGTGATTTAAGTGACTAATGTGAGAAAGGTCGTACTATAAATGCTCTTAAAGCAGTGAGACAATATTAAGGTACCTGCTCTTTCCATGCTTCTATTACATGATTTAAAAGTTATTAATGTATATCAGTTTTATAAGCTTCATTGTTTTCTATGTCTTTGTCGTGTGTGTATATATGAAAGCTATTTAAATTCCAAAATATCTGATGGTCATTTTTGATTCTGGATATATTTAAGTTTTTCTAACATTAGTATTTTTTAGTTTTTGTAATGTAAGACTAGATTTTTAAATCTTTGTTTTTAGGTGACCTTTTAATATAAAAGTTCAGCATATGTTTGTAAAAATACCTTTTAATTATTTATACTGTTCATAGAAAATAAATTGTGTATAATAATGGAAAGAAAAACATATATCTAGGTATTTGTACTTAGTTTATGCAATACACAATGCAGGAGAGATAAAGGACCTTGGCACAGCCACTGTGGCTTTTGGGTGAACTGCTTTCAAAATCTTAAGTTATTGGAAATGATTATAGAAATATGTACTGATTATTTTTATTATATGTAGCATTGACTGAAGAATATAAAGTACAATGAAATGCTGTTTTCTGTACTTTGAGTTTACATTCTATGCACAAACTTATGTATTTTTTGAGTTTTGTGGTATAAATCTGCAATTAGATGGTTTTAAGAACTTGATTATTTATGTATGTCGAAGGAAAAATGGAGGCTTTTAGGTGCCTCTTGTAGTAGCGTTAACAGTACACCAAAAGGACAATAATTGTCCAGTAATTGTGGAAAAAAACCATAACTAATTGATTTTTTTAAATGAATAATACCTGAAATAAATTTATATGTGAAAATGAATTAAAAGGCACACCCATAGGTCATTCTGGCCATGCCAGAGTTTAACAGTCTTTGTATGATGACATAGTACTTCACCTGCATGATTTTGCTTGCACACTCATCCACAATACCTAAACCCTGTCATCTCCTTGAAACAACATTGAACTGAACAATAAGATTAATTTGAAACTGTTCTTCGTGATTTCCAAGACGTGTCAAATTGTGGTAAATTATTTAAACTGCCTGTAAATATAAAACAGAACAAAGCTTGTTTGCAGAAACAAGTTAGAACTAATTTAACATTTTGCTGTACTTTCAAGAAAACAGTCAACATAACAATGAAGTGTTTACAATTTGTTTAATATGTATTAATTGTTGTGTTCGCTTTGTGAAATTTGTGGTTGATGTTATTTTGATGCCTTGAGAAAACATTTTAAAAAATGCTTTAAAAAAGAAACCTTTTAATCCGGGTATTTTGGAGTAGAATCTGAAGGCAGCTGATTTTTAGCCATAGGTATCTCTGCTCATGTAAAGAAAATGTTGTTGAATTCAAGGAGTTCACAGTACAAGAACTGATGTAATGTGTTTTCTTAATAAAATATCTCTGTTCAAAGTCAGGTACTTTTTGTGTTCAGTGTTTATTTTTATTATTTAAACGCTGGAATCTTTTTTCCACACATTTAAGGAAAATGTGTTCCATTAGCAGGGTTTGGATGTTCCTTGTTTATTTCAAGAAATAAGTAATTTCCAGAAACCTGGAATCTGGAAATACCCTTTTTGAAGGTTCATTTCCAAAACACAAACATTTTGCTCATGCTTAATTAGTTGCTATCATATTAAAATCATGAAAAATGAAATTATGCCAGACTTTAATTTTACTGTTACATCATTCTTTGTATATATAAAGATATTTGTCAGTGGAGTGACAGGTTGAATCATTTCTTTGTATTTGTCACCATATGTTCTGATCTAAATGAATTGTAGATTATGGGAGTCGAAAGTGGTCAAAGCAATACCCGAGCACGAAATACAAACTATTGGACGCCATCTCCACAGTTCATTTATTCACTAGGCTACGAGCAGTGCCAGAAAGTTTAATGGATTGAGTATAGCCTTGTTTAACACAAGAGGTTACGTTTTTCAAATCTCCTCATACCAAAACCTTTAGATTGTCCAATAGTGCATTTGTCACTTATCCAAGTTATTTATGTAGAACTCTCACAAACAACAGTTGATTTTTCTTATCATTTTTCATGAAAAAATCAGTAAGGTAATTTAGTTATAAATCCTGCAGGCTAAACCTCTTATTCAGACCACTTCTGTTTACTCCCCGCCAAGAATCTTTAATTTCTTTGCTATTGATGTATCAGTTAGGGTGAATGCTAGTTAAATCTAATCCCTTGTAGTGACATACTTAATAATCATAAACCAAGGAGCCTACATCCAAGCTGTAAAGCCATTTCGCACCTCTCAAACCTAGTGAGAAATAGGCAATCCTGAGTAGGATAAACAGAACTTGACTCTGATTTCAATGTGTGCCCCGGAAATGGATCTTGTGATTTGAAATGGTAAGTGCTGTGAAGCTGAAACGCTTTGAGAAATCTCATAATAAAGAACTAATGAAGGATGCTTGTGTGTTGTGCAGGGTGCAATTGTTGCTGTCCTTGCAAAGGCAGCTATAGAACAAAGGGATTATTTAATGTGCTTCAATCAACAAGCACAGGGTTTCAGCCCTATTTTGAATGCAATCCAAAGTGTCATTCAAGCAAAAAAAAATGGAAATAAAGGCGAAGACACAGCTGAATCTTTCCTTCGGAAATGAACTCATCCAGATTATGTCACCATAGGAACCACAAGCTGCCTCTTCTAAATAGGTTAGAGTTGCTTCCTGTTATTTGGTAATGGGTTTGGGACTCCAAGTAGTATTTTTAAGATGTATTAACCTCTTAATACCACAATCATTTTTTTAAAGAAGTCAGAATAACTTGTTGGTGTTATGTGCCCGACACCAGGTCACCTATTTGTCATTTGGCACATGACTGAGCAATGTTTCCTGAGATAAATGTTATTTTGCTGGCATTTTTTTAATTTAACATATTTTTTCTAATCAGTCTGTTCAGAGATGTTATTACAAGTCTCTGGAGCAGGTGGGACTTGAACGCTCAGCCAAGGGTAAGGACGCTACCACTGTGTCACAAGAGCTCTTTTACTAACTTTTAATGTACCTTGTTTCATAAGTGTCAGCTGTAAAGGTTTCCAATTTGTAATATCTTGTTTTTATTTGTTTAAAAACTAAATTAAAAAATAGTAATCATGTACTTCTATCGAATGTTCTGAAAATAGCTGTATGGAAAGCTTTGAGCATTTTGGTGAGATGGTGTCTTAAACTTGTGCCTCAATATGAGACATCAAAATTATTTTCTCCATTCTTAATTAAGTAAAACGCTACAAAATGCAAGCAGTAAATGAGTGGAGTCCCAAGTGGAATGTGCCAGCAGTGCTCAACAGGCCTGGTCAAAAATGTTCCAGAGCAATTCCATATTGTCAAGTTTCTGCTTGCCTCTTTGCAGATGCTGTCAAATCTGCAGTTTCAGCCAATTTTTTTTAATGTTAGATTTCCAGCATTCATAGTATTATGCTTTTGTGCTAGAGAGAAGCAAAAGATTTTGTGAATCTGATAGGCAGGAGAAAGATATCTCCTTTAGCTATTTTTAATCAACCTATTCAGCAATGTTATAGACACCTCGGGGTCAGGTCAGGTATGAACCTAGGAACTCTGACCCAAAGATAGGATCACTGCAATAGCAAAAGCACAGTAACTGGCTTGATGTTATTCTTCTGACACTGACTCCATTGGTCATGTCTACGTAGACTGACCAGATGTTTTGAGGCTAGACTTCATAAATTAGAAGAGATTACTGAGGAGTTGCCTCAAATGCATAAGATACAAATGCAAAGGTTATAATTTGACTGCACAGGAATCCCTCCAAGACAAATAGAAAAGTATCTTTGTTAAAGTGGGTGATCCCAAAGGAATGAACATTTATATTTATTTGTGCCTTAATTCAAGACCCCAGAAGCTTGAACATATCTGCGTGGTGAGGCCCACAGTTCTATAGATGGTATCAGATTTCATTAGAATGGAACCATGGTACCAGTGTTAGCTGTCAGTAAGAGCAGTGCTAGAATGAAGCTGTTACATTTGGGTTTCAAGTAAACGGAGCCTGTTCCAGAAGATGTGGGAGCCGGAGAGGTTACGTTTGTGCTTTGGGGCCAAGAGCTATGGTAAAGGGTTCTGATGTGCAGTTTAGATTAGATTAGATTACTTACAGTGTGGAAACAGGCCCTTCAGTCTGTCCACACCAACCCGCCAAAGCGCAACCCACCCATACCCCTACATTTACTCCTTACCTAACACTACGGGCAATTTAGCATGGCCAATTCACCTGACCTGCACCTCTTTGGACTGTGGGAGGAAACCGGAGCACCCGGAGGAAACCCACGCAGACACGGGGAGAACGTGCAAACTCCACACAGTCAAACCCGGGTCTCTGGTACTGTGAGGCAGCAGTGCTAACCACTGTGCCACCATGAAGCTATATTTCCTTCTGGAATCTAGCAGGGAATATCCCTCACCCTGTTTCCACATGACGTCTTTGAGAGGGGTGCGTCAAAAAGGCCCTAGGCGTATGGAAAACAAAAGTGGCTTAGCACATATTTCAGTCATGAGATTTTAAGCATTCCACAGTACAGCATTCTACTGTACAAGGCAAAATGTATTCCTATTTGACAAATAGACATGCAATAGTGTTGTGAATTGCTGGGAGGAGTTTGTCCTATCAGTCTTGTAGCCATTCTTTTTCATTTAGGAGTATTTTTAGTCCTGTGTGGAATTTCAGTTTCAGGAAATTCGATGTTTTTCCACTTGGGTACATGATGTCAGTATCAAGCATTCACTGGGTGAATGCAAAGTAAAGTAGCTCCTTTGATCTAACATGTTTCAAATGGGTGCACTTCGGATGTGTGATTTTATATTCTCTCTGAGTCAGATATCCTGTTGGTCATTTGGTGGAGACTTGAGAATTATGTAGATGTTTGATTTAGCACCAAGCACGAGCAACCAGCAGAAAGAAAGTACTTGCTTCCACACAATAGGAGATGTTTCCAATTGGCTCCCAGAAATAAAAGACCAGAGTATTAACTCATTGCACCTCCTAGTTTCAGTGTGGGTGTCCATGTGAGCATTTATTTTCTGACAAGCAATTACTGTTTAGGATATAATAACATGAGCACAGAAATTCATTGACATCTGAGCCATTATTACAAAGCTAAAGTTATTATATTATTGCCTGTACATCAGTTTTGAGGTGCTATATTTAATCTGGTTTAGTTTTTCCACTTCCATTAATGTATCTATAGCAGTACAATTGGCCTCAGTGGTCCTATGCTACAGAAAGTAAATTTATGCTGTGGATCTCACAAATGTACAAATGAGACCTAAGTCAGACTTGGCAGCATTGACATGTAGCCTGTTCACATGCACTGTCAAGATTTACAGAAGTGTAATAACCTTTTGGGTCGAAAGAGAAAGTAAAAGATTGGAAAGAAAAAAAAACTGATGCAATTAGAGAATTGTTTTGCAAAATAATTTGGAAAACAGGGTGTTAGCGCCCTCTCGCCTTGGAGTCAGAAGGTTGCGAGTTTACATCCTACTTCAGAGATTTGTACATTTATAAAGTCTTAAGCTGACTGGTCTGTGCAATAAATCTGAGATTGCACGTCATAAATTGAATAGGCAATCACCATCTTCCTCATGCACATATACACATGTATTTTCATAATTAATAAAAGACTGTGTGGCCCATGTGCTTGAATTCTTGATGTCTGGTCCCAGCAGTCAAAGTTAAAATTATTAGATATTTTATGTTTTGTGTAATATGTGAGAAAGTCAGATGTTGAATAAAATAGGAAATAATCAGTAATCAACATATTCAATTATAATTGGTTCTGAATCACAATTCCAAATGACAGATTTCATGTGTGACCAGTTAATGTAGTTGTACTGCATTCCTCTTAACACCTACACCAAAATAGCACACACGAGCATAAAAACAGGCAATAATAAAATGTTCATATGTAAACTATGTTGATTGGAATTTCCACCTCGCTCAATCACCTGTCTCAGAATTGCTAGTAGCCAGAATGAAGGACAAAATCCATTTGCTGTATGATAAAATTGAAGTGACAATGTTTAGCAAACTGTGAATGGAAATGACAAAGTTCACTTGTGACTTTGTCACACATGAGTTCCTTAATGCTTTAGAGATCGGTAACAGTCCGTGTGGAATTAGTTCCCATTTATGAGCTTTTGCATTCAGGAGCAGAGCAGGGAAGGGAGCAAACTGCTGGGGTCATCGAGAAAACAAAATGTCCTCAGCAAACACATATCTCTGAAATCTACACATTTTACATGACCTTAACCCAATGAAAATGAACCATTCCTAGTTTTGATCTTAAAAACAGTAATGTTTATGACTTTGCTAATTATAATATTATCTTTATTTTGGAAGGATCATTATTGAAAAGACCGTAAAGATTTAAAGTTTATATTCTTATTTTACCATCTCAAAAAGCATTGATACCCTGCAGCTTCCCCATCTGTGCTAGTGGGATCATTTTAAGGAAAGACTGCACGCGAGCCAATTGTGGTTGCTAGAAAATTTGCACACAAGAACATAGCTGTCATTCTGATCATGATTTATTGTTGTGCAGGAATAAAGGTTCAAAGTGGTTAAAGGATCACATTTTCACATATAAATTTATGAAACCGTTTTCATGTGGAACTCTGTTTTACGGTTTGAACATTTCAATATGAGTGAAACACCCTATCTACCTGAAAGGACATAGAGTGCTGGCAGTTATGGTTTATAAGGCAAGATCTTTGATTCTCAGCATTTCAACAAATGTGTTTGTAATTCCTTTCTCTACTTAAATACTTTTCTTTGTTCCACTGAAGATGCCACATGAACTCAAGTTATCGTTATAATTAAAACCCTTCGCAAACCTCATGCTGACTAGGAGCTGTTTTCACCAGGTCATTTCCCTTATCTCTTCTACTGACTTTGTGGTGTTGACATCATAAGCCTCAGTGATACTGGTGGCAATATTGCTGAATAAATGCTTAACATTCATTTAATATTACTCTGTTGCAGAGGTGGCTGAAGGAAGGTATTATTCAAATATCTAAGATACTTAATGAACATACATGTTGAGCTTAGAAAGTATATTTGAAATTTCCAGAAACTCTAGAACTGCAAGACACAGGCTCAAGCTGAGAAAGGAAACGTGTTTGGACTGTATTGATTTCACAACCTCAATGCAGGGCATGATTAATCTGTAGAACAGACTGCTCTGAGAGGCAGTGAAATCTGATCGTGAGGACAAAGTTATAGCACAATTACTTAAATATTTGAGGGAGGTAGTAATGGCACAAAACAGATAAACAGGAGTAATTTCCATTATAGCGTATTCTGCTTTCCTCAACCTCTGTTCCCGATTTGATCAAGATGCTAACCTATTAAATAACCGATGCTGCCATAAAAATACAGAAGATAGTAAGTATTGATCTATTAATATTGACAACTAAAGTTTTTAGGCATTAGAGATATAAAATGCAGATTATTTTAGTAAATTAATTACAGTTCTCAAAGGCAGGTGAGTTGCAAGAAGAGTATCTAAAAAGCTCTAATCCTAACTTGTGACATAGTGACCCGACTTGTGTAAACAGTCTGGTTTCTTGTGGTACTCTTAAAATTTTATTTATAATACACCACTTCCTTCAAGAGTCTGTGGGCCTGAAATAACAGTACACAGCTTTTTATGTTAACAAACTTTCATTTCTGTTTTAAAATATAAGTTAATGAAATTCTATTAATGCAAAATATTATCAAAAACTTGCCAAGAAATTGACCCCAGAAAGTTAAGAATTAGTAACAACTCTTGGCAATAATAATGGAGAATGTTTAACACAACTGGTTGCTGTTAACTACTGGATGTGGGAAACTTGACTTTAGTATAGCAGGTATGTCATATGATTATTCAAAAAGTTTATTTTGCTAATGATTCTATATATAATTCACCTAATGAACAATTCCGTTTCCTTTCCAGTTTGAAATGTATAAATGTATTGCAATTCAGTCATACATTTTACTGGCACTCCAAGCCCACATATAGCAACATTGGTGTCTAATAGACAGGTTGCAACATGGCAATCTCTTTTAGCAACACACGTAAATTATAAAACTTCAGATAATGAAGAATGCAGATATGTTACTTTTACTGCCCTCATAAAAATCAGATGTGCATTCCTTTTCTAGCCTGATGTTCTTTGGTGACTAGAAACAACATGTGCTATATTTAAAGTACCACTTACCCTTTATTTAATTCAATAACATGCAAGAAGAATTGTTTAATTTTGAGCAAAGGTGATGTATTGATAATTAAAAGGTTAAGGTGTTAATTTAGAGATGATACTTCTTTTAGATCAAGAACTAATAGGAAATTTCTGCCCCAACTACACTGCTGTTGATTACAGGTTTAGAGCAGTATCTAATTTCAGGAGTGAATTACTGCAGATAGTGTTGTAGGCTTTAAAAGGCTTAATGCTAAGGAGTGCAGTAAGTGCCACTTAAAATGGGGATGTTGCTGGAAATTGGGCAGGAGAACAAATCTGGATCTGGAAGAGATAAACCTCCCATCGAGGCCTCCCCTATAGTGCTTGTAACAATGTTTATCAAACCCAGGTCAAATGCCTGATTGCCCTTTTGGTGTTGCCGAATTGACTTTGAGAATGGGATGGTGGTGAATTATCTTCTTGCACAACTGCAGTCTTTGGTTTCTAGGCAAACCCACTCCTGTTAGAGAGTGAATTTCAAGACTTTAACCCTGTGGCAATAAAAGAACGGTGATATAGTTTCAAGTCAGGATTTCTTTTGGCTTGGAGGGGATCTTCCAGGTGTTGCTGTTTTAAAGCATCTGCTGCACTTGAGTTTTCAGATGATAGAGATTGAGTTTGCTGTCAGAGGATTTGTGGTGAGTCACTGCAGTGCAGTTTGTAAATGATACACACTGCTGCTAATATGTACCAGTGATGAAGGGATTGAATGTGGAGGGCTGTATATTGGATGCTTATCAAGCACGCTACTTTGTTCTGGATGGTGTCACGAATCTTGAGTATAGTTACAGCTGTACCTATTCAAATGGAGAATACTTCACTTTCCTGACTGATGAGGGACAGGCCCTGGGGAAGTAGGACATAAGTTACTTTGTTGCAGAATTCCCAGCCTCTGGCTTGCTGTTGTAGCATAATACTTCTGTGGTCATTTAGAAGTAAAATATTGCCGATACTGGAAATCTGAAACAAGCGCAGAGAATGCTGGAGAAACTCAGTAGCTCTGACAGCACCTATGGAGAGAGAAATTTTGAGTCCAATATAACTTCTTCACAACTGAAAATGTTAAGAATTTTTTATATACTTTTGATAGAAGAAAAGGAAGTAGATGATGTAGGTGTCCAATGCAAAAAAAAACAATTGTTAATGGTGGCGAAAGAGAAAAAAAAGATGTAAAATGGGAATAAATTAGGGACTGAAAGGGAGAGAATGGGTCTTCTGTATCAAGAGCAAAGTAAACAAGACACAAACAAGTCAAGACTTATGGGTGGATGGGGAAGGGAATGTAGGAGAAGTAGAGAACAAACAATGCAGTTTCTGAAGTTGTGAAATTCACTGTTGAGACTTGAAGGATGTAAAGTGCCAAAGTGGAAAGTGAGATGTTTCCTCAAGCTGGCATCGTGCTTTGTTTGAAGATTACAGCAGGCCCGGGCGGCAGAAATGATAGCATGCAGCATGGCAGTTCATTGAAATAGCAAGCCATTGGGAGGTGTAGGTCATTCCTAAGGACAGAGCAGAGGTGTTCCACAAAGCAGTCACCCAGTCTGTATTTGGTCTCATCCATGTAAAGGAGACGGCCACTATGGCCAGTTTAATTCAGTTTCTGGTCAGTAGTAAATCCCAGGATGTTGATCTTGGGGATTTACTGATGGTAATGCCATTGACGAGCATGGGATGCTGGTTAGATTGTCTCTTGCTTCAAATGCTGATTGCTTTGCATTTGCATGATGCAAAAGTTACTTGCCCCTTAACCACCCAAACTTGGATATTGCCCAGTTCTTGCTGCATTCAAACATATACTGCTTCAGATGGCTGTCATACAATAAACTGTTTTGTCTAAAACAAGAGACTATTCTTGTTTTGCTACCTAGTGGTTTTCCTCTGACACATGCGACCAAGTGGGTCCTGTAGATCCCCCAACATAAAAAATCGTGGTAAACAAATGTACCTATGGTGACTGATAGTCCAGGTGGCTCATACAACATAATGAGCAGTGTTACCATCACAACAGCTAGCAAAGTGAAATGGAGCAAATCTCCTAACCTGTTCTTGCTTCTGAATAAACCTCTAATCTTGCATTTGAAATGCACTAAATCATGATCATCTCAGCACTGTATGTCTCACATGATGAATTGATTCAAACTGTTATCACATCAGTTAGCATAGCAGCCATTCTGTAGCATTAACGTTCCACAAACTTCACTAAAATTAATCATTTCATGGCAGTGATTAAAAAAGGAATACTAGAAAGCTCCCTAATCTTCCTCAAACAGCTTTTAAATAACTCTGGCGTGCAGTATTAGGCTGTAGTTTCACACTGGTCAATGAACTTATTTGGAAAATACAGCAGAACTTTTTAAAAGGATATACTTGCTGATTTCTGTCTCCGCAAAATCCATATCCCTTTTTAGTGCACTAGGTCAAATTCAATGTAGTGTAGGACTTCCCAGTAATCCAGATAAAGCAAAAATATTGTACTCTTAGCTGGTTATTGCTACTCATTGCTCTTTAGACATCAAAAGCTTAATATAAGGTCAATTTGAGTTGGC
Organism: Chiloscyllium plagiosum; assembly: GCF_004010195.1. Classification (NCBI taxonomy): domain Eukaryota; kingdom Metazoa; phylum Chordata; class Chondrichthyes; order Orectolobiformes; family Hemiscylliidae; genus Chiloscyllium; species Chiloscyllium plagiosum. Next base: position 36,530,040 of record NC_057729.1, on the reverse strand, counting down.
TCGTATTGTTAAAAAGAGATACTGCTCCTTATGCCAATCGAATAACCTTTTGGATATTCAGTGCTACTTCGATCATATTTTTCTTGAATAAAAAAAGGATCGCTACATTTTATTTTGTGAGCCACCCAAACCTGGATGACATGAATCGTTAGACCATCCAAATCTACATGGAACCTAATAGCACAGTACAGACCCTTTGACCCTTGATATTGCGCCACCCTGTGAAACCAATCTGAAGCCCATTTAACCTACACTATTCCATTCTCATCCATATAACCAGTTAAATGCATGTAAAGTTGGCAAGTCTACAACTGGTGCAGGCAGGGGGTTCCATACCCCTACTACTCTCTGAGCAAAGAAACTACCTCTGACATCTGTCCTATATCTATCACCCCTTAATTTGAAGCTATGCCCCCTCGTGCTAGCCAATACCATCCTAGGAAAAAGGCTCTCACTGACCACCCGATCTCATCCTCTGATTATCTTGTATCTCAAGTCACCTCTCAACCTTCTTCTCTCTAATGAAAATAGCCTCAAGTCCCTCAACCTTTCCTCGTAAGATCTTCCCTCCATACCAGGCAACATCCTAGTAAATCTCCTCTGAACCCTTTACAAAGCTTTCACATCCTTCATATTAGAACATAGAAGAATACAGCACAGTACAGGCCCTTTGGCCCTCGATGTTGCGCCGATCCAAGCCCACCTAACCTATACTAACCCACTATCCTCCATATACCTATCCAATGCCCGCTTAAATGCCCATAAAGAGGGAGAGTCCACCACTGCTACTGGCAGGGCATTCCATGAACTTACGACTCGCTGAGTGAAGAACCTACCCCTAACTTCAGTCCTATATCAACCCCTCCTTAATTTAAAGCTATGCCCCCTTGTAATACCCGACTCCATACATGGGAAAAGGTTCACACTGTCAACCCTATCTAACCCCCTAATCATCTTGTACACCTCAATCAAGTCACCCCTAAACCTTCTTTTCTCTAACGAAAACAGCCC
>NC_057729.1:36516103-36527037 GCF_004010195.1 Chiloscyllium plagiosum | reverse complement strand
GAATTATGGTCACTATCCCCAGAGTGCTCACCTACCTCTAATTCTAACACCTGGCCTGGTTCGTTACCCAGAACCAAATCCAGTATGGCCTCACCTCTTGTTGGCCTGTCTACATATTGTGTCAGGAAACTCTCCTGCACACATTGAACAAACACTGACCCATCTAACGAACTTGAGCTATAGCTTTCCCAATCAATATCAGGAAAGTTAAAGTCCCCCATAACAACCACCCTATTACTGTCACTCATCTCCTGAATCGCCTTCCCTATCCTTTCTTCAATGATTCTAGGACTATTAGGAGGCCTGTAAAAGACTCCTAACAGGGTGACCTCACCTTTCCTATTCCTAATCTCAGCCCAAACTACCTCAGATGGCAAGTCCTCATCCATCGTCCTTTCCACCACTGTAATATTATCTTTGACAAGCAATGCCACACCTCCCCCTCTTTTACCCCCACCTCTCCCCCTCTTAAAACATTTAAATCCTGGAACCTGCCACAGCCAATCCTGTCCCTGTTCTAGCCATGTCTCCGTAATAGCCACAACATCGAAGTGCCAGGTACCAACCCACGCTGCAAGTTCACCTACCTTATTTCGTATACTTCTTGCATTGAAGTATTCACACTTCAAGCCACTTTCCTGTTTACAGGCACTCTCCTTTGAAATTGATGCCATGTTCCTAAATCCCTACACTCCAGTTCCTGCACCCTAAAGCTACAGTCTGGGTTCCCATGCCCCTGCAGAGTTAGTTTAAACCTCCCCCAAGAGCACTAGCAAACCTCCCCCCAAGGATACTGGTGCCCCTCAGTTTCAGGTGTAGACCATCCTGTTTATAGAGGTCCCACCGTCCCCAAAACGAACCCCAGTTATCCAAAAACCGGAATCCCTCCCTCCTGCACCATCCCTTTAGCCACGCATTTAAGTGTTCTCTTTCCCTATTCCTCGAATCTCTATCACGTGGCACGGGTAAGAAACCAGAGACAACAACTCTGTTCGTTCTAACTCTGAGCTTCCAACCTAGCTCCCTGAAAGCCTGTCTAACATCCTCGGCACTCCTCCTACCTATGTCGTTGGTGCCAATGTGGACCACGACTTCGGGTTGCTCCCCCTCCCCCTCCCGGACCCCGAAACCACGATCAGAGACATCACGTACCCTTGCACCTGGGAGGCAACATACCAAACGTGAGTCTCTCTCGTTCCCACAAAACCTCCTATCTGTGCCCCGAACTAGCGAGTCCCCGATTACTACTGCTCTGCTCTTCTTCACCCTTCCCTTCTGAGTAACGGGGACAGGCTCCGTGCCAGAGACCTGAGCCCCGTTACTTACCCCTGGTAAGTCATCCCCCCCATAAGTATCCAAAACGGTATACTTGTTCTTGAGGGGAACGGCCGCCGGGGGTCCCTGCACTGGCTGCTTCCTCCCAGTCCCCCTCACTGTCACCCATCTCTCTGCCATCTTTGGAGTTACTACTTCCCTATAACTCTGATCTATGACCCCCTCTGCCTCCCGAATGATCCGAAGTTCATCCAACTCCTGCTCCAGTTCCCTAACACGGTCTTGGAGGAGCTGGAGATGGGTGTACTTCCTGCAAGTGTAATCGGCAGGGACGTCGATGGCATCCCTCACCTCATACATGTTGCAGGAGGAACATTGTACTGCCTTCACTGCCATCCCTCTAAAGCTAACTTTTATTTTAAAAAAAACTGGGTCTAAAGGATACAACAAGCAAAATTCAGCACTTACCTACTTACCACAACAGGTGTTATTATTAGGTTAGAGGAGGAGGGCGGGTGGGAGGCACTACCCGTGTAGTGCCTCGGGTTCCTCTCCTTCGCGCTTTTAAAGGGGGAAAAAACCTACCCAGGTAAGCTTACACTAACTGCTTCCGTGTCTCGGCTGCCCCTCTGGTCGTCGTCACTTCCCCCTGGTGCTCTCGCTCTTCGCTCTTTCTGTGAAGAGAGAGAAAAAAAAAACACCGCTGCCCGCTACCGGTAAGCACTTTTAAAACCAAACGGTCTTACCTTCGCTGTTGCTCGCACTGGAAATATTATGCAGTGACCAAAACTACGCAAAACTCCAAAGTGGCCACACCAGAGTTTTGTACAGCTGCAGCGTGATCTCATGGTTCCGAAACTCGATCCCTCTACTAATAAAAGCTAACCCACCATATGCCTTCTTAACAACCCTATCAACCTGGGTGGCAAATTTGAGGCATCTATGTACACAGACAATGAGGTCTCACTGCTCATCTACACTACCAAGAAGCTTACCATTCACCCAGTACTCTGCGGTCCTATTACTCCTTCCATAGTGAATCACCTCACACTTTTCTGCATTAAACTTCATTTGTCAGCTATGCAGCTTATCTATGTCCCTTTGTAACCTACAACATCCTTCAGCACTATCCACAACTCTGCTGACCTTAGTGTCGTCTGCAAATTTACTAACCCATCCTTCTACGCCCTCATCCAGGTCGTTTATGAAAATGACAAACAACCGATCCTTGCGGTACACTACTAGTAACTGAACTCCAGGATGAACATTGTTGGATCTGTTGGAATTCAACCCTGCTATCACAGAAACATTAACATGACTGCAATCTGGGGCCACGTTTTGTGCTCAACCATCCTATACTACTTACCTTTAAATTCTCATAGAATTCCACCTAATTCATCCTCCTGAAAAATCTATTGTGTCCTTAATAGTGGTGATGTACTGTAGCTCATTTACTACAATTGTCTTCAAATCACAACCAGACATAGTTCAAATGCTATGCTAAGCCTGGTTGAAGGGTAATGAAATCTCTAAATTAAGCTTCCCTACCTTCTATACCTTCCTCCACTTGCCCTCACTCAGGCCAGCGAGCAAAGTTGCTCCCATCACCAAATCACACTTTGGTCTGTCCCCATCCTTTTCTGAAACATCCTTTGAGAATACCACTTTATTCTACATCTCTCACCTCTCATTTAAAGTCTGTGTCCTCGACCAATCATCCACATACTGTAACAATATTGTCCTGAGATGGTTAGCTCGGTTGGCTAGAAGTCAGTTTTGTAATATAGCATAATGTGAACAATTCCCAATCAGTTTGAACACCAGCTGAGGTTACCATGAAGGACTCTTCTTCTGAACCTCTCCCCTTGCCTGAGATGTAGTGACCTTCCAGTTAAACCATCAGACATCAGTCTCTTTAATGAGAGGTCAGCCCAATGAAGTACTACAACTATGACTTTACCTTGTGCGACCTTCTGTCTTTAGTGTATGGTGATTGTTGTTCGGCATGGACGTAGAGTCATAGAGATGTGCAGCACAGAAGCGGCCCCTTTGGTCCAACTCGTCCATGCTGACCAGATATTCTAACCTAATCTAGTCCCATTTGCCAGCATTTGGTCCATATCCCTCTAAATCTTTCCTATTCATATACCCATCCAGATGCCTTTTAAATGCTGTAATTTTACTAGCCTCCACTACTTCCTCTGGCAGCTCATACCATACATGCACCACCCTCTGCATGAAAAGATTGCCCCTTAGGTCCCTTTTACCTCTCCTCTCACCCTAACCCTATGCTCTCAAGTTCTGGATTCCCCCACCTCATGGAGAAGATTTTATTTCTCCCATCCCTGCCCCTCATGATTTTATAAACCTCTATAAGGTCACCCCTCAGCCTCTGAAACTCCAGGGAAAACATCCCCAGCTTATTCAGCCTCACCCTATAGCTCAAATCCTCCAACCCTGGCAACATCCTTGTAAATCTTTTCTGAACCATTTCAAGTTTCACAACATCTTTCCGATAGGAAGGAGACCAGAATTGCGCAATATACCAAAAGCAGCCTAACCAACATCCTGTACAGCTGCAACATGACCTCCCAACTCCTGCACTCAATGCTGTAACCAATAAAGAAAACCACTGCAAATGCCTTCTTCCCTATCGTATCTACCTGCGAGTCTACTGTCGAGGAGCTATGAACCTGCATTCCAAGGTCTCTTTCTTCAGCAACACTCCCCAGGACCTTACCATTAAGTGTATAAGTCATGCTAAGATTTGCTTTTCCAAAATGCAGCACCTCACATTTATCTAAATTAAACTCCACCTGTCAATCCTCAGCCCATTGGCCCATTTGATCAAGATCCTGTTGTACTCTGAGGTAACCTTCTTCGCTGTTCACTACACCTCCAATTTTGGTGTCATCTGCAAACTTACTAACTATATCTCTTATGTTCACATCCAAATCATTTATATAAATGACAGAAAGTAGTGGACTCAGCGTCAATCCTTGTGGCACTCCACTGGTCACAGGCCTCCAGTTTGAAAAGCGACCCTCCATCCCCAACCTCTGTCTTCTACCTTCAAGCCAGTTCTGTATTCATATGGCTAGTTCTCCCTGTATTCCATGTGATCTAACCTTGCTAACCGTTCTTCCATGCGGAACTTTGTCGAACGCCTTACTGAAATCCATACAGATCACATCCACCCTTCCATTTCATGTGCAATCTGTCCTTCTTATGCAGGTTACTTCTACCCCAGAAGAGATTCCAATGATCTAAAAATGTGAATCCTTCATCCATACACCACCTCTTCAGCCACACATTCATCTGCTCTATTCTCCTATTCCCACCCTTACTCGCTCATAGCACTGGGAGTAATCTAGATATTACTACCCTGGAGGACCTCCTTTTCAAATTCCTGCCTAACTTTCTATATTCTTCCTTCAGAATCTCATTCTTTTCCCTTCCTATGTCTATGGTTCCAATGTGTACACTGACCTCCTGCTCGTCCGTCTCCCCTTTGAGAACATTCTGCACCCTCTCTGAGATATCCTTGATCCTGGCACCAGGGAGGCAACACACCATTCTGATTGTTCATTGCTGGCTATAGAAACATCTGTCTATGCCTCTGACTAGATAGTCTCCTATCACGATCAATCACTCGGAACCCAATTTACCTCTCATTTCATTAGAGCCTGTTTTGATACCAGAAAAGTGGCTGTTCATCCTACATTCCCCTGAGAGTCCATCACCCCCTACATTTTTCAAAACAGCATACTTGTTTGAAATGGGGATAGCCACAGAAGATTCCTGCACTACCTGTCTGCCTTTCAAACCCTTCCTGTAGTTAACCCATCTATCTGACTGTATCTGTGGCTTCTCTACCTTCCGATAACTGCCATCCATCACATCCTCTTGCTCTTGTAAATTCCTCATTGCTTCTAACTGTCCCTCCAACCAATCCATTCGCTCTGATAGGGTTCGCAACCAAAGATATTTCTTGCAGACATAATCCTCAGTAACATGGAAACTCTTCCTAAACTCCCACATCCAACAAGATGAACATATCACTCTACTGAGGGTCATCTTTGATACTTCACAATCTACAGATCCAGAAAATCGCATCATATTATTGCTCTAACAAAAACACGGTCCAGGCTAACTTAATACTTATGGCTTATACTTTTAAAATGTAATGAAGATACAGATCTCAATAAAACATATAATCAAGAAAGAACCCACTATTGTAGATTTATAGCAAGGCCACACTTAAAAACTATGCACTTATCTGTTCCAGTGCTGTGATCTCTCCCACACAGGTTCCTCCAAGATTAGTTGTGAATTTCACTGTTTATTGAGTTTTCCTAGATGCACACCGATGTCCAGAGATACATGAATTCAAACAGCAAGGTAGTAACTGCACAGACATGGTGGGCCAAAGGGCCTGTTTCTTTTCATGTGACTTTATGGCTCTCTATGACAACTTCATTGCCTTCCTCTCTCAGCTTCTCTACCGAGCAACTTGTCTTCCTCAGTGATCTCCACTCCATCTCAATTCATCATGCTCTCTATCTCTCTCTCTCTCTCTCTCTATGCTCATTGCTATTTTATCCTCCCTGAAGCTCTCTCCATTTAAATCCCAAGCCACATTCATAATCACCACTTTGGCCTTACTATCTCACATGGCCTCGCCACTCCCATTACGTGAATCACAGATAAGGTAATCTCTGATCAATTCTTTGTCTTCTTCTCCATCATAGGCCATTTTCCATTCCCAAACCAACTTTTCTACATCCAACCCTCAGAAAATTCTTTCCCAATCCTGTATAATTGCACTTTCAAAAATCTTAGCTTTCTTGCTTTTGGCCCTCCATTAATTGCATAGTTTCTTTGCAATTGATTAACACAACTGTACTCTCACCCACACCTTTGATGCTGTAGCTCTTAATAAATTAATTATCTTTTCTCAGACCAGTCACAGGTCCTCATCTCTGTTCCATTAAGTGTGAGGAATCCAGTTCAAATGGATATGGTAGATAACCAGCTTAACCGTTATCTACCAGATATATCTGGGCCATTTACAGCGCTCCAGATTCTATCTCTCATCTGCTAAAACTGCTGGAATAGAAAGGTAATGCCCAGCTTCTTTTGACTGCAAATGTCTCCCACTTCTTCTTCACACTCCCTCAAAAACTGTGTGAGGATCTCGTGGACCTCTTTAAGGCTAAATTGAGATTATCTGCTAAAATGCCTCTGCCATTTTCCTCACTTTCTCGAGCCCACCAGCCCAAATGCCTTATAAGGTTCCTCAGTCCTCCAGCTCACCTTGAACACCATATCACTTCATGCTGTATGTGAGTTAATCTTATCCTTAAACTTTCTCTTCCTACACTGTTATCGCTGGTGTCCCTCAAATATATATCATTGTCCCCTTCCTATTTCTCATCTACATGCTGCCAAACCAGGGACCTGAGATGAAAACAGGGTTAATTTCTAGTTATACACTGATGACATGCAATTCTGTCTTGGCCCTGTCACGGTTCTTAGTTTATCAGATTGTTTACCTGATTAGGCCAGAATGAGAGGAGCAGAGATATCTTGATGGCTTGTGAGACTGGATGGTGATTGCAGAGATTTGGAGGGTGTGAAGCTATGGATAAATTTGAGAAGAAGACATTTTGACATCCAGTATTGGATCTGTAGAAATTTCCTCCAAGCAAGAACTGGGAAGATAGAATCTGTCATCTTTAGTCCCCACAACAAATTCTAATCTTTAGCTGTCTTCTTCATCATTCTTTCTGGTCACTGGCAACTGTCTGAGCCTGAACTGGACAGTTTGCAACCTTGGTGTTCTTACCTGAGACTAAGACAAACCTTTACACATATATCTAGACATCACCATGACTGTCTAGTTCTACTTCAATAGCATCATTGTATTGGTTCTCCTGCCTCAGCTGATTTGCTGTTGTAACCTTCATCCAATCTCTGTTACCCCTAGACTTGATTACTCCCACACATTCCTGGCTGGCCTCCAATTTCAAGTCATCAAAAGCTCTACTGAAACATCAGAAATATCCCAAGTGCTTCATAGGAACATTACCAAACAGCATACAACACTAAGCCACAGATGAGAGAGACCAAAGGTTTGGTTGAAGAGGAGTCTTAGAGGAGAAAAATGAGATAGAGATATAGAGAGATGAAGGGAGGATATTTCAGAGCATGTAGTCTGGGGACCCAATGTGGAGCAGTCGTATTAGAAATGTGCAAGACTCCAGAATTACAGGCGCACAGCTATCTCAAAGAGTTAAATGTCAAATACTGCAGATACTGAAAATCTGAAATAAATACAGAGAATGCTAGAGAAACTCAGCAGGACTGGCAGCACCTTTGAAGAGAGAAACCAAGTTAACATTTTGAGTCCATTTGTTGTAGGAGATAAGTCACATATAGATTAAAATCAAGAACTGCTGATGATGGAAATCTGAAAAGAAAAACAGAAATTGCTGGACAAACTCAGCAGGTCTGGGCACCCCCTGTGGAGAGAAAGCAGAGTCAAAGTTTTGGATCTAGTGACCCTTTTTCAGAACAAGTAGCAGCTAGGAAAAGGTGGTAAGTAAAGAAGTGAGATGATAGAATCCCTACAGTGTGGAAGCAGGCCATCCAGAAAAACTGACCCTGCAAAGAGCTTCCCAACCAGACTCACCCCATCCCTGCAATTCCCATGACCAACCCATCTAACCTACATATCTTTGGACTGTGGGAGGAAATCAAAGCAATCTCACACAGATATGGGACGAATCTTCAAATTCCCCACAGTCATCAAGGCTAGAATTGAATCCAGATCCCTGGTGTTAGGAGACAGCAGAACTAATCACTGAGCTACCATGCAGAGACAGACAGGCAAACAAAGAGATAAATAACGATAAGCCAGGGGAAGGAGAAAAGCTGATACAGAGGACCGTAAACAGATTAAAATGGGTTGGCCATGCTGAAAGCAGCCTGGGTGATGACAGAGCCAGCAGTGTGGGTGGATAAAGGACATGGAAGGAGGTATTCAAATCTTAAAATTATTGAACTCAATATTGAGTCCTGATGGCTGCAGGGTTTCCAAGCAGAAGATAAGATGCTGTTCGTCCAGCTTGCAATTAGCCTTGTTGGAGCACTGCAATAAGTCTGAGACAGAGATGGTGGCCAGGGAACATGGTGGTGTGTTGAAGAGGAAGATTCACACAGAACTCAAAGTGTTTCTCTCTCAACAGATGCTGCCAGATGTGCTGAGTTTCTCAAGCGTTCTCAGTGATTATCTTGGAGAGTTGAGCCATGTTATTGTATTTGGCTTGTCGGAAATTAACGCCAATAGGAATATACTTGCGTTTGATCAATTCATGTAAATGTTAAAAATGTTGGGAGAGGCAGCAATTCTTTCCTTGTCCAAGATTCATTCATGTAAAATTGACCTTCATTTATAACTAAAATTTAATATGACCTTGACTGATGAACTTGAAGTTCTTCCCAAGTTCTGCATTGCTGACCTAATGCAATCACAGCTGAATAAATATCAAACATATTTTCCATTCCATAGACAGCTTTTACAGCACAGCTGTAAATAAGTAAACACAAAAAAACTACTTATCTTTAATACTGGGATTCCCTTGGCAGGAAACACTCGCTACACTCAGTCAGTGTAGCAACTATTAAAGCAACAGTTCAACAGAACCTCAAAACCAAAATGATGGCTGCGTAGAAATTTTGACATCTTGAAGATTTTTTCTATCTCTATCAAAACTGAGATTCACTGTATGACCATTGTTTTATATTCATCGAAATTGAAAATCACTGCAGCCCACTTACTGTCCATAAGGTTTCCTGTAATATTAAGCATTGGAAAGCTTACAGATCGATGTTAACAACATTAGTGGACGAAAGATTAGAGTTTTTTTAATGACATCACTCTTTTAACATACTGAAATTTATGTCAGATAACATAATTCAGCTAACACCTGTTTAAATAGAAGGCAGGGGCGTTTTGTATATAAACAAATTAAATGTTCATTTGTTATTATAGTCAGCCCCAATTTCTTGGCTTTAATTTTTTAGAATTTTCTTTTATCATTCACTTGTGGGGTGTGGGTGTCAATGCATAGGCTAACATTTGTTCCCTGTCCTTAATTGCCCTTGAGAAGGTGGTGGTGAGCTGCCTTCTTGAACCACTGCAGTCCACGTGCTGACCCACAATGCTGTTAGGGATGGATCCTGTTCTCTTCATTTTTCCAACTTTCCCAATCTTGAATTTTTTTGACTGATTTGCTCTCATGTAGTTTGTGGATTGTATTTTACTTCAAATTAAACAAATTATAAGACTAATAAATGGAGATTAGCCAAGAACTGTAATGGCACCATTCACCTCAACATTTCATGATTCGTTAAACTGAAGTCCATGTTCAATTTTTTGGTTTCGGAACTAACTATTCTGGCATGATTGCACATTCCAGATACTATTTCATTTAGTAACCATAAGCATTTAATATGCATTGTTGCACTGAATCCTAAAGCAATTACTATGTTGAAATGTTCATTTCTCACAAATACATGCAAGAATACAGTCATTTAGCTTGTAATCTCCCAAATAGAATTTAGGATGCTCAGTTGAAATAAATCAGGATAAAATTCAAAAGAAATTGAGATTTTTAGTGACATATTTAAATGTGATAATTTAGCAAAAGCTTTATTAAAAATAGATATGGTTAATATCATGCCTGACAGATCGTAATTATATCCTAACTGATTCTTAAATTATCAGAAGATGGCTGTCACACAGAGAATACAATATTTCTACTAGAGTGTCCAGAATGCAAAACCATGCTTGTTTATAACTCAAATGTGCCTCACTATATTATAGTGATTCACCATTATGAATCACTATAATATAATTAATTCAGCTGTATTTGGAAACCTAACAATAATTGAAAGGATTATTCATAAATCTCATAATATTCAGAAGTATTGGTATTGTAAAGGGTTTGTAGTGATACGTGATCTATGAATCATTCTGATTAAACCAGTTACTTCTGGGAAGCATTACAAGTTGAATAAATATTGTTATTAACACTGATTCTGATTATGGCAGAAGAACAACAATAATGACACAACTCCGGTTTGTTTGGTACCCTCTTATAAAAGGAGAAAGTGAGGTCTGCAGATGCTGGAGATCAGAGCTGAAAATGTGTTGCTGGAACAGCGCAGCAGGTCAGGCAGCATCCAGGGAACAGGAGAATCGACGTTTCGGGCATAAGCCCTTCTTCAGGAATGAGGAAAGTGTGTCCAGCAGGCTAAGATAAAAGATAGGGAGGAGGGACTTGGGGGAGGGGCATTGGAAATGCGATAGGTGGAAAGAGGTCAAGGTGGTTGAGCCACAGGGTGGTTGGGTTGGTTGGTCACCAACCACCCCACCAATCTCCATGTACAGCGTATCATCCGCCGTCATTTCCGCCACCTCCAAACAGACCCCACCACCAAGGATATATTTCCCTCCCCTCCCCTATCAGCGTTCCGTAAAGACCACTCCCTCCGTGACTCCCTCGTCAGATCCACACCCCCCACCAACCCAACCTCCACTCCCGGCACCTTCCCCTGCAACCGCAGGAGGTGCAAGACTTGCGCCCACAACT
>NC_057729.1:36488130-36515889 GCF_004010195.1 Chiloscyllium plagiosum | reverse complement strand
GCAATCTTCTTCCTGACCTCTCTGCCCCCACCCCAGTCTGACCTATCACCCTCACCTTGACCTCTTTCCACCTATTGCATTTCTAACGCCCCTCCCCCAAGTCCCTCCTCCCTACCTTTTATCTTAGCCTGCTGGACACACTTTCCTCATTCCTGAAGAAGGGCTTATGCGCGAAACGTCGATTCTCCTGTTCCCTGGATGCTGCCTGACCTGCTGCGCTGTTCCAGCAACACATTTTCAACCCTCTTATAAAGGTAATTGTGAATTACTCTAAAGTTCAGCATAGTCCCACTGTAATGAATCAAAATGTATTTCAATCACAGCTTGCCTGATTCCATAAATGTGAAGCTTTAGCGCTAGTTTGACAGAAAAACCTGCCTGAGATTAAGATTTATAAATTCTTGACAGTCTTTTTGTTTATCACTTCATCAGTTACAAACTAAATTTGAAGACTTTAAATTAGCTTTTGAATGTCTACAATAAAGTTATCAGAGTAGATATACTACTTTGCATGGGTTGACATCAAAATAGACTACAGAGATGAAAGGATTTTATTTCAACTTACTTTAGATAATTAAGCAAGTCACTGAATGTTCAAACTCATAAAGCTTCCTAATAACTATACTTTGTATTTAGGTGCAAGTCGTACCCTTAATGAGAGTAGAGATTAGGAGAATTTGTTTTTTGCAGCAAGTTATTCTAATCACGCTGCTTGAATGGCTGGTACTAACAGATTCAACAATAACTTTCCAAAGGGAATTAGACATATAACTGCAAGGCCAATTTGGAAGACAATGGGGTAGGAGCAGGGAGCCTAATGTATGAATAGCTGTTTCAAAGAGCCAGAGCAGATGGCTTGGGCTGAATGGCCTCCTTCAGTGCTGTGTGATTTGATGATCAAGTCACTTTGCAAGAAATACTGTGGATTGGAGACATAAGATTGAGTTCTACATTTAGAAAGATATTTTTTTCACAGAATATGTCTAGTGGGAGAATCCATCAAAAGTAATTTAGAACCTGATGGTCCAAACAAACGTTATTGGTTCAATCTTATATCATGGCCTTGTCTCAAAGTCATCAAATGGCATGAATGAGGAACTTTAACTAAAAGACCATATTGAGGTTATTCCTGTGTATAAACCACAGGAGGACTTTAGACTGCTGGTCATGTTTATTCAAATAACCACTGAGAGAGAATCTGATTGGCTAAACAGAATTCTGTCAGATATTGTGTCTGCTCTGTACCACTCTGTCCAAGCTGTGACTGATCTCTGTCTGGCCTTTCCAACTCTGTCCCATACATACAGAAACCATGAACCTTTATACCGTGATCACATATGTATACATGCTTACATTTCATTCTTGTAAAATAAACAAAAATCTTCTGTCCTATGTCTTTATCGAAAGTTTTCTACAGGAACTTTTTTTATACTCTCTAGTCAGCTCCCAATGCTGAAAGAAGCCTTAGGATGGACGAGGTTATTTTCTGGATCAATGGTGCTGGAAGAGCACAGCAGTTCAGGATGCTGCCTGAACTGCTGTGCTCTTTCAGCACCATTGATCCAGAATCTGGTTTCCAGCATCTGCAGTCATTGTTTTTACCAAGGTTATTTTCTAGTCATTTCTACTGGTGTGGACCCTTACTGTGTTCAAGATTCATACCTCCCAAGATTTGCCTTAGCATACTAGTTTGATGTGTCATCTTAGTCCTATTGTAACCCATTTTTACAAGAGGTTATTTAATTCCCTCCACAACCAAAAGATTATAAGATATTGGAACAAAATACAGCATTTGGCCCATCAAATCTGCTCAGCCATTCGATGAGAATATGGCTGATTAAAAAAATCACAACTCCACTTCTTCTTTATGTCATAACCCTTGATTCCCTTCCTGATTAAAAATCTGTCAATCTCAGCCTTGAATATATTTAACAACCCAATTTCTGTGATAAATAATTCTACAGATTTCCATCTCTCTGCGAGAATAAATTCCTCTTCATTTCTGTCATAAATGTGCTACCCTTATTCTGAGATTATGCCCTCTGGTTCTAGACTCTCCCACAAGGGGAAACACCTTTCCACTTCTAACCTGTCAAGTCACCTAAGAATTTTGTATATTTCAATAAGGTCACTCTCATTCTTTCAAACTCCAATGAGTACAGACTCAACTTATGCAACATCTTCACATGAGAAAATCCTTCCATATCCAGGATCAGCCTAGTGAACATTCTCTGGTTGGCTTCTACTGTCAGTGTATCTTTCTTGATGTAAGAGTCCAAAGACTGTTCACAGTATTCTGGGTGTGGTAATATCTAGAGCCTTGTATAGTTTTTTTGCAAGACTTCCCTGTTTTTATAATCTATTCCCTTTGAAATAAAGGCCAACATTGCATTTGTCTTCTTGATTACCTGTTGAACTTTGTATGTTAGCTTTATGTATTTCATACAAGGTTAGATTGCATTTGTTCCTCTTGAAGGAGAGTTGGGGAGATCTGACAGAGGTATACAAGATTGTGACAGATTTAGGTGAGGCAGAAAAAGAAAACTCGTTTCCATTAGTTGATGATACAAGGACTAGGGGACCCAGATTTAAGACTTTGGACAGAAGTTACAAAGGGGATGTGAGGGAACACTTTTTCACATAACGAGTGGTCATGAATTGGTTCTGAGGAAGGTTCACCAGACCCGAAACATTAAACTTTAATTTCTCTTCACGGATGCTGCCAGACCTGCTGAGCATTTCCAACAACTGATTTCATTAATGAATTGGAATTCACTCTCTACCAGAGTGTTGGTTGCAAAGTTGATGATTTCAAAAAGGAAATTGGAGGGGCACTTATCGAAAAAGTAATTATTAAAACTTGTAAGGTGATTGGGATAAAGTAATGTCAATGGGGTTGACTGGATTGCTCACAGAGAGCTGGTCTGGACTTGGTGAGCTGAATGACCTCCTTTTACACTGCAATGACTCAATATAACTGTGCTGGTCTTACAGCTCCACATTTTAAAGTAAACTGTTGTCATTATTTTATTCTGTGTTTAATATTTTGACATCGATATTTAGCAGAAATTGAACCTTGATACAATTTTCTCACCAAATCAGATCAACAGGTCACATGACAAGAAATTAGTATTCTTACAGACCAAGAATCAGCGAACTCCGACAGCCTTCAGTTACTTCATTTATGTCCAGCTGTTTCTGCAATTCTTCCAGATCTGAGAAACAACACTGTTTACTTTTTTGTTTTACTCTCCAGTGAACATGACTAAAGAAACAGCTTCGAAGGAATGGACTATTGTTGCAGCAAGTAGAGAGCTTAGTTTAGGTGATAGCACTCCGTTGACATATTTTCCCTTTCGGAAATCACTTTGCAATTGGCTAGGCTGCCACATATGAAACCTGAACTTTGCCGGGCAGTGCTTTGTACCTGACACTTACAGTTTGTTGGACGATCCCAGAGATTAACTTTCAAATAAAACACTGTTTGGGAGTTTGACCATCAATTTTAAAAAAACTAATGAAAGCTAGTGCCTTGTCCTAAATATTTGACCCAATGACCAAATCTTGTTCAGAATTACTCGAGACAAGACAATAGACAGATGCAATAAAATGTAAATTGAGACAAAGGGCATAAAAAAGAAGTGGCAAACAGCTGCAAAAACATGTTCATGTCTATTCATGTATGAGGTTTGCCTCTTTATTACCCACATCAGGTTTCTGTGGGGATTGACTGTATTACAGTCAGCATCTATGATACAATCTGCAATCATGAACTGAACGTGGAGAGGTAGATTTGATCCAAATGCCAAGCATAATTTATCACTTTATTAGGAGTCTTCAGGAGATTAGGAAAGTAATGTTTCATGATGTTAAAAACATGACTGTTTTCTGTACAAGGTCACCAATCTATTTTGTATTTTTTTGATGGGTGGAGATTGGAGATGGTGGTGACTTAGCCTCATAAACTCAGAGAGTAAAAGTTAATGACTTTAACAGAACTCCATCAGTAAACCAGTAAGTTTTCACATTCTCCATTGAAGCAATACAGAAATGCTGATTTAAACCTCAGGAATTCAGTACCTTCATAATAAACATATATATCAACACTGTATGTATGTACATGCAAAGAGAACACAAAACAAGAATTGCCGAGGAAGCAAATTATATTCCTCAGGTGCAGATTTTATTCTAATTGGTTATTATTTTGATTGATTAGCTAATGCAACCATGAATATACTTGGCAACAACAACCATTAATTGCATTAAATTGCTTAAACTGATGTCAGTAGTGAAGGAAGGATTTCTCCGTGTCTTAAAATCGTTTGGAATCCAGCTGTGGAACAGTGGTAATGAATTCAACTAGGATTCATAACAAGACGTTACTTTCCATTTTACAAACCCATGTATTTACTGCTGGATGGGATAGGTGAAAGCAACATGGGCTGGGTGCAGTGGACTTAAAATGATTGCGACATCATGATGCCATGTACTACATTCTCTATGATCGTTCTGAAATCAATAACACTGCGGGCAAAGAACTCAGAAATTCAACAGGCATAAAGTTTTGCATGATAATGCAGAATATCAAGCAGAATATAAAGGGACCATGTCAGCACAACTGGTTCCAGTAGTCATTATTTAACACTTCCCCATTGCTTCATTGAATTCTTCAATGATGTTTACTGACTTAACTTTCAGGCTGCATATTATCCTTCTCTCTTAGTAGTGAATTTCCAAATCCAGGCAGAAATACTGTCTGCAGCCCATTGAAACATTCAGGTTAACCTGAGCCCAGAAACCTGACTCAATTCCAAACCTGGAAGAAAGCAACTGACCAAAAACTTCCAATATCTCACTTATATACAACTGACTCCAGCCAATCTTTTCATCAGAGTTTTAAATACTGTTGGATGTACTCTCAAGATAGGGCCCTCCAGGATTAGTGTTTTCATCTGTGAGCTGCTGGGATGCAGAAAATCTCACACTATTGTAGAATTATATCCTTTCAAAAGTTTGGAGTCAGTGCAAGACAATGTACAACTATGGTATTCTGGACTTAGAACTAGATTTTCATGACAGTGAACTGGAGGTAATCTTTCAATCTAGATGTCTATAGCCATTCCTTGCCTTTTCATCTAATATTTCAAACCTGACTTGCCCTCACAACCTTACCCACTTGCTTCCTGCTATGATGTACGTCTTTTTTTGAGTGTATAAGATGTGGATCTGGAAAAAGCACAGCAGGTCAAGCAGCAACTGAGGAGCAGGGGAATCGACATTTCAGATTGCATCTGGTATGGACATCTGGCATCACATTTGCTTATTAGAATATAGAACAGTACAGCACATGTACAAGCCCTTCTGCCCACTATGTCTGTGTTGACCATGATTACAGAAGAGATAGTGTTGGGCAAACTAATGAAGCGAAGGATAGACAGGTCTCCTGGCCCTGATGGAATGCATCCCAGGGTACTAAAAGAGATGGCAGAAGAAATAACAAATGCACTTGTGGTAATTTCCCAAAATTCACTGGACTCTGGGGCAGTTCCAGCAGATTGGAAAACAGAAAATGTGATGCCACTGTTTAAAAAGGTGGGGAATTGTAGACCGGTTAGCTTAACTTGGGTAGTGGGGAAGATGCTTGAGTCTATTATCAAGGAAGAAATAGCAAGGCCATCTAGATAGAAATTGTCCCATTGGGCAGATGAGCATGGGTTAATGAAGGACAGGTTATGTTTGGGAATTCTATGAAGACATTACAAGCAAGGTGGACAACAGAGAACAGATGTGGTGCATCTGGATTTCCAAAAGGCCTTCGACAAGGTGCCGCACAAGAAGCTGCTGCATAAATTAAAGATGCATGGGGTTACAGAAAAGGTATTAACATGGATAGAGGATTGGTTGACTAACAAGAAGCAAAGAGTGGGGATAAATGAGTGCTATTCTGGTTGACGATGAGGTTCTAGTGGTGCGCCTCAGGATCAGTGTTGGAACCGCAATTATTCACAATTTACATACAGAATTTGGAGTTGGGAACTACGTGCAGTGTGTCAAAATTTGCAGATGGCACTAAGATGAGTGACAGAGAGAAGTGTGCTAAGGACTGTGAAACTTTGCTGAGGAACATAGATATTTTAAGTGAGTGGACGAAGGTCTGGCAGATGGAATACAATGTTAATAAATGTGAAGTCATCCATTTTGATAGGAGTAACAGTGACAAGGATAATTACTTGAATGGTAAAAAGTTGCAGCATGCTGCTGTGCAAAGGCACCTGGATGTCCTTGTTCATGAATCACAGAGGGTTGGTCTGCAGGAAGAACTAGTAATTACGAAGGTAAATAAAAGTTTGTCCTACATTGCTAAAGGGATTGAGTTTAAAAGCAGGGAGATTATGTTGCAGCTGTACAGGGTGCTGGTGAGGCCACACCTGGAGTGCTGCAAGCAGTTTTGGTCTCCTTACTTGAGAAAGGATTTACTGGCGCTGGAGTGGGTGCAGAGCAAGTTCACTAGGTTGATTCCAGAGTTCAGGGAGTTGGTGTAGAAGGAGCGACTGAATAGACTGGGAATATATTCGTTGGGATTTAGAAGATTGAGGGGTGATCTTATATAAATATATAAAATTATGAAAGGATTGGGTAAGATAGAAATCAAGAGGATGTTTCCACAGGCAGGTGAAACTAGGACAAGAGGGCATGGCCTCAAGATTAGAGGGAGCAGATTTAGGAATGAATTAAGAACTTCTTCACCCAGAGAGTTGTAAATCTATGGAATTCCCTGCCCACTGAGATAGTTGATGCTACTTCAGTAAACGCTTTTAAAGCCAAGTTTTGAACAATACAGGAATTAAGGGAAATAGTGAGAGGGTGGGTAAGTGAAGCTGAGGCCACAAAACGATCATCCATGATCTTATTGAATGATAGAGCAGGCTCGAGGGGCCAGATGGCCTACTCCTGCTCCTAGTTCTTATGTTCTCATGATACCATTTAAACTAATCCCACCTGCCTGCACATAGTTCGTCTCCCTCTATTCTCTACCAGTTCATGTGAGTGAATAATTCCCTAATAAATTTTGCTATAGTATCTGCTTTTACCACCTCCCTTGGTTGCATGTTCCAGGCCTCACCAACCCTCTATTTAAAAAGCTTTCCAAACAACTTCCTTAAACTTTTCCTTCTCACCTGTGCCCCCTGGTATTTGACATTTTCACCCTGGTAAAAAGACTGACTATCCATGCTATCCATGTCTCTTATAATTTTATATATTTATATCAGGTCGCCCGTCAGCCTCCAACACGTTAATGAAAAAGGTCCAAGTTTTGTTCAACCTCTCCTTATAACAAATACACTCCAATCCAGGCATCATCCTGGTAAACTTCTTTTGCACCTTCTCCATAGCCTCTATGTCCTTCCTATCAAATGGGGACAGAACTACACCCTATTAGATTACAATTCTTGATGTCACCTAGGTTACACTACATAGCTAGCAAGCAGGGACCTTTCACACTGTTTTATTGCTTAGAAAAAAAATGAAGAAATGTAGCACAATGGGCCTTCTTGCAAATACTCTCCTGTTATTTTAAATGATAAGAAAAAGCAATAACTTTACCACTAAGGGAGAAGCTAAACCTGGTCATTTGTGCTTTAGACAGTACATTCCAATTCTATTGTTCTCCACCTCCCTATCTGGCACCAGGTCAAAAATATACCCAGTGGATTTCTGGGATTTGGCATCACATGCTTAACAGGACTGAACAAGAGAATGATTCTGTTCCTGAGCTGAATAACCTGTGAATTCTGATCCAATAGCCTGCTTTGAAAAGAAAGGATTCTTGCAATCCTTGCAGAGTTTCACATGCGCACATGAAGGTCCCAAGGATGGTCTCTCAACGGATGTAGTAGTTGCATGGCTAACTGGAGGATACCATTGCCAACAACATCATAAAGTGGGCTTCACAACAAAGCAGGCCATTTAATTACTATTCTAGTCAAGACACTGCCAAATGTTTCTACACAGAGATCCCATAAGGCAGGAGAAAGTTGCTCCCTGACAACACACAAAGCTACCTGAAAGACTCATTTGTATCAATCAATCTTGTATTGGTAATGATCAAAGGCTTTGTTAAGTGAATGTTTAACACAGATAAGCTCTCACATAACACTGTCTCATTGCTATAGGTCAAGTATCTATTAGCTGTCAACACACATACCTGTGTAAGAGCAGAGCCAGAATACCCTGGGCAATGGAACTGGAGCTGCAGTTTGCAACTTGTCATTTCCAGGAAAATAAGTACGAGGAAAGGGAGGACTATCTCAGGCCAGACCTAAAATAGCTACCAGCAACCTCACAAGCTATAGTTTCTCAAGCAACCTCTTGAAAGATTACAGATTAGGTTAATTATAGACAGAATATTACATAATAGCATCAAGGGTGAAACTTTTAATTACCGGCACCTATGGCTCCAGGAGTTTGCCAGTTAATCATATATTCTGGTTGATCAAGAGGTCCAAGTACAGTAATCAATATAAAAAGCAGACACTAAGTAATTGAAACGTAGTGCAGGGGGTATACACATCACTGTTATACTTTATTACAGCATAAATCATTTAAATAATAATGCAACTTTGACTTGAACAAAACTTAGGGTCAAAGAGCCTTCTCATTCATGTGCTTAACGGACTACTCCGACATTGCAGAAATCTTGATAATACAGTTAACTTCCAGTATTGAAGGGTATTTTTGTCAAGAGTGCCAGTGCAAAAGATGCCAGTTAAAACAAAGTTTGCTGTATAAACAGTATAGAAAGAAATGTGGGGAGGATGATAAGTAAATTTGCGGATGACACAAAGGTTGGCTGGGTAGCCTTAGTGTCTTAGGTTACTGAAGGATATATTGTAGATTGGTTGGTCAGATGGGCAAATCAATGGCAGATGGAATTTAGCCCTGATAAGTGTCAGGTGATGCACTTTGGAAGAAAAAAGGGAGAACTTAATGAATGGTGGATCTTGGTGTCCTTGTCCACAGATCCCTGAAGAAGGCATGTCAGCTTAATAGGGTTGTAAGGAGATGTACAGGAAACTTGCATTTATCAGTCGATGATGTGGAGGTGCTGGTGTTGGACTGGGGTGGACAAAGTTAAAAATCACACAACACCAGGTAATAGTCCAACAGGTTTATTTAACCTGGTGTTGTGTGATTTTTAACTTTATCAGTCAAGGCACAGATTATAAACGCAGGGAAGCTGAACAAAACTTTGGTTAGGCTGCAGGTCAGATCTCTGTGTGCAGTTCTGTCACTGCTCTACAGGAGGCATGTGATTGTATTGGGGGAGATGCAGAAGAGATTTACAAGGATGTTGCCTGGAGCATTTTAATTATGAAGAGAGGCTAGATTAGCTCAGGTTGTTTTCTTTAGAGCAGTAAAGGGGACCTGACTAGATGTGTATAAGAGAGACATGGGCAAGATGGATAGAAAGCAGCTGGTCCCCTTAGTTGAAGGGACAATAATAAGAGGAAATAATTTTAAGGTGAAAGGCAGGAAGCCTAGTGGGAATTTGAACAAGCACTTTTTTACCCAGAAGGTAGTGGGAGCCTGGAATGCATGCGATGGGAGGGCAGTAGAAACAGAAGATCACACAATCTTTAAAATGTGCATGGATGAGAGCTAAGTGTCATAACATTCAAGGGTATAGGCCAAGTGCTGGAAAATGGGGCTCGTGTAGACTTAAAACAGTTTTTATTGGTGTAGACTTCAAGGGCCAAGAGGCCTCTTCTGTACCATCCGATTCTATGGTTAACAGGGAAAGCACTTTTTCAAATTCAATGCATTTTAATAAATCCAAAATTCTTGGACAGACTGAGCATCAGGAATGAGAAAATACAACAAGGTGACAAATCTGTCTTGCATTCATGATATACAATACTTTATAGCCCAGTTGGCACCAAAGGATTCATTTTAATAAATGGCAGTCTTGGTGTCGATCTGGTCACCAACAGAAGCGTATTTCAGAAATTCAAGCATAAAGATCAGTTCATCCAATTCATGTTCTGCAAGATTTTAAGTCCATTAAAGTTACAGAAAGTTGTGGACTCAAATCAGCACCTTTGAGCCTAAAATCCCAATTTATATTTCTGTCTTATTGAAGTCTGTAGAGTGAGCAATATATTATAAATGGACCTCTAAAGATTTCAAAGGATTAACCTACTTTGGGGTATCTTCTCTGCATAAAATACACAATTTCCTGTAATCCAAAAGTTGCATTTAGAGTTGACAATATAGGTCAAAAATAAAAGACCAGCTACAAAACCTAAACTACCACATATTCTTACATTATTACCATAACTGTATATACTTCTGTCAAAGCTTTATTAGGTTATTTATTCTGCATTCAGCTTAATATGTTGCGGTTTAGGATATATCTTCACATTTCTTTTGCAGAATAATGTTTTGACATTTAAGCCAGCAAAATGTGCCATTATTTCAGAACACAAATAAGAAAGAAAGAGAAATGAGAAAGAAATTATGTAACATATTTGTAATTCATTGTATTTAGAAAAGGAAGAAAATTGCATTATTGTAAGATTGTGTTGATTAGTATGTTAACTTGCTCCTGTATATACCAGAATATGGTTCATCCTACTTTCATCTTTGTGGCAATTCCTCACACTGGTAGGTAAGGGGGTATATCTATTACTGGTAAGACTCATACATTTTATCCTGACTTAACATATTTACAACATCAGTTATCTGTTACCATGGTGAAATACAGAACGAGGGTGAAGCAGAACAGCTTATTGTTCACAGGACAGAACAAGTGCTTCTAATGCATATCTTTAGTGATAATCTTAGGTGTGGCTTTGTCTACATTTGAGAGAAATTATCACAGAGATATCTGAATGCAAAATGTTTTGCATTTTAAAGATAATTTGTACTGCATACATAGACTCAAGGAAGGTAATTTACCCTTGAACTGCTACAATTTTCTTACAATGACAGTCTTGCAAGGCATCACCTGAGACATATAAAGCCACTTTAGAAACCAATTACCTTTCAGCCTCTTTACACTCTCTCCCCAAGCATCAGCTGAACAAATCTCATGCTCTCTATCACCATAACAACACACAAGTACCAGTTGTCATGTGACCACAGCTCAGCTTTGATCTGTGATGTTAAATCTGCAGACAAAGAGCAATATGTTTGTGGAACATATGTATTTTTCATGGTTTTCCTCACTCTGCTGCATAAGCAAGCTACACAGAAATAGTCAAACTGTTCATATACTGATCTTTGACCATCAAAGCACCTACATGCCTCCTGCTATCTGACAGTCACATGAATGTAAAACTGTCATTTTTTAAGAACATGAACAAAGATGTCTCAGTTCTTACTGGATCTTTGTACTTTTTTTTAAACTTATTCATGGGATATGAACATTGCTGGCAGGGCCAGTATTTATTGCCCATTGAGTGACTTGCCATTTCAGAGAGCAGTTAAGAGTCAACCATAACTAAGGTTATGGTTTTTAACTAAGCTAAGTTATCCATATGTAACCACCTCATGGGTTTGAGCATTAGCGTACAGTGAAGGTCACAGGTGAAGAACCATCTCCTAGTCCTCCAATTATTGCATTCACAGACACATCAGTGCCTGAGCTAAAGTTAAGCTATGAAGTTATAAACTTCTGTACACTGGTTATGTTTCATGTGATTTCAGTTGAGACATTTATATCCAATATCACATACTATAATACAGTGATGATATAATGAGTGTGTCTTTAAATATATGCCAGCATGCTGTGTATCTTAAAGGTATATTGGCATTCTGACCATGAGACAATACAACAGTTACTGCTGGTTGTTATGGACCAAGTGGATGCGCTATCTAGCTGCAGTGATTAGAAAATGGCATTGTACCTGATTTACAGGAAGATTAACGGCGCAATGAATGATGAATGTATAATAGTGTTACAGTTGACTCACTCCCCAATGATCCAAGCAATAATTTTAAAGAATTTTTCAGTGGTTCAGTGAAACCTAGACCTTTCAATGAGTCCATCCTGTTCAAACTACCTGATAGGAGTTTTACTATTCCGTTAGCCAACAGGTATCTTTGTACTTTTGGGTATTTTTTCCTTTATCAATTTCCACCTGTTCTATCTTAAGGTATATATGTATGCTTGAGTAAGAATCCTTTGCATCTATAGTCCACTAATGTCTCACTCATTTAATCATTCTTAAACTATTTTTTTATTGTCCCTTCTTTGGATTGAAGTGGAGGTGCCGGTGTTGGACGAGATGGGCAAGGTCAGAAGTCACCTGACATCAGGTTATAGTCCAACAAGTTTATTTGAAATCATAAGCTTTCTGAGCACTGCTCCTTTGTCAGGTGAAGATAAGGGAAGCACACAGGCGCAGAATTTATAGTCAGAGATATCAAAACATAGTACAGATGGTGTGAGTGGAGTGTCAACAGGCTGAATAACAAGTCTCTCCCGGTGATCAAAAGTTTCATACGGTATGAGTAAAGTGTCAACAGTTGATTAGCAAGTCAAGGGATGACCTATAATTTGATTAATTAAGGCAGAGAGATAATCACAAAAAATTAAAAATAACGTTGTGCTGGAGACAAACCAAATGGCTGGAACAACATGATAGGAATAAGAGTCGCATGCCGAGGGTCTAACCAAAATAACAAGTAATCCAAAACTGTACAAACTAATTAAGCTAAAGAGATCATAGCAATTTATCAAGGTAATCGTGTCAAAACAGGACAGTAAGGAAGATCTTATAGATACAGAACAGTGAGGTGGGGTTCACATGTAGTGTGTCTGTTAAATTCAAAGACGAAGGCACCGCTTAGATTCAAACTCAGGATCTCCTGTTTACTAGGGAGGTGCTTTAACCAACTAAGCCATGGCGCTCACATGTAGTGTGACATGAACACAAGATCACAGTTGAGGCCATCTTCAAATGTAAGGAAGTTGGCTATCAGTTTCTGCTCAATGATTCTGCATTGTTGTGTGTGTCAAAGGACATCTTGGAGGATGCTTACCTGAAGATCCTTGACCACTGGAGTGTTCTCCAAATGGGAGGGATCATTCCTATCTGGTGGTTGTTGCATAGTGTTCACTCATCCATTGTCATATCATCTGCATGTCTTGCCAATATACCATGCCTTTGGGCATGCTTGCCTGCAGCGTATGAGATAGCCAACATTGGCTGAGTCAGATGAGTACCTGCCGTGTACGTGGTGGGTGATATTCCCCTCTGTGATGGTAGTATCCATGTTGATGATCTGACATGTCTTGCAGAGGTTGCTATGACAGGGTTGTGTGGTGTTGTGGTTGATGTCCTCAAGGCTGGGTAGTTTGCTGCGAACGATGGTGTGTTTAAGGTTTGGTGATTGTTTGAAGATAAGAATTGGAGATGTAGGCATGACCTCGTCGTCATCAATGACATGATGATGGCTGTAAAGAACATGGCATAGTTTCTCCGCTCTGGGGAAGTACTGGACGGCGAAGTGAGCTTAATCGGTCATGTTCCCTTGTCTGTCTTCTGAGGGGGTCATTGAGGTTTTTCACTGTGGCATGTCGGAACTGATAACCAATGAGTTGAGCATCATATCCCATTCTTATGAGGGGTAAATACCGTCAGACCCTGGGGACTTATCCACTTTAATACTCTTCAAGAGATCCAATACCACTTCTTTCTTGATCTCAAAATGCTATAGCACATTTGCACGCTCCACACAAATCTCACTATCCTCCATAACTTTCTCCTGAAAATACTTATTAGAATCTTACCTACCTCCTCTGCCTCCAAACACAAGTTCCCTCCTTTATCCTTGAGTGGTTCTACCTTCTCCTTAGTTATCCTTTTGTTTTTAATGTATGTAAAGAATGCCTTTGGACTCTCTTTCGCCCTATTTGCCAAAATCATTTCACGGACCCTTCTTCCTCTCCGAATTCCCTACTTGAGTTCCTTCCTGCTTTCTTTCTATTCTTGATGGGCCCTGTCTGAGTTTAGCTCCCTAAACCTTACATATGCTTCTTTTTTCCTTTTGACTAAATTCATAACCTCCCTCATTATCCAAGGATCCCTTAACCTGCCATCCTTGTCCTTCCTCCTTACTGGAACATGTCAGTCCTGAACTCTCATCACCAGATCTTTAAACAATCCCTACATGTCAAATGTGGACTTGCCTGATCACATCTCATCCCGATTAACACTCCCTAGGTCCTGCCTAATACAGATGTAATTTGCCCTCCTCTAATTTCGCACCTTCCCCCAAGGTCCTGACTTATCCTTATTCATAAATGTCTTAAAATTTAAGGTGTTGTGATCACTGTTTCCAAAATGCTCTCCCACTGTAAGGTCAGTCACCTAGCCAGGCTCATTAGCTAATACAAGGTCCACTGTGGCTCCGCCTCTAGTTGGACTAGCCACATACTGTTTCAAGAAACCTTCTTTGATGCACTGAACAAATCCTGCCTTGCCTAAGCGTCTTGCTCTAAGGGGGTCCCTGTCAAAATTGGAGAAGTTAAAATCACCCATGATGGCAACTCTTTTTATTGCATTTTTCCATAATCTGACTACATATTTGTTCTTCAATGTCTTGGTGGCCATTGGGGGGCCTACAGCATATTCTGTCAAAGTGATTGTGCCCATCTTATTTTTGAGCTCTACCATATTGCCTCAGTGAATAAGCCCTCCAGTATGTCCTCTCTGAGTGCAGGTGCAAATTCTCCCTTGTTAGTAATGCAAATCCTCCACCTCTTTTACCTTCTTCCCTATCTCGTTGAAAATAATGAAACTTTGGAACATTGAGCAGCCAGTTGTGTCCCTCTCTCAACCAAGTCTCTGTAACAGCCACAACATCATAGTCCCATGTCCTGATCCAAGCTCTAAGCTCATCTGCCTTACCTGTAATGCTCTTGCTTTGAAGTAAACACACTTCAAACCCATCAGTCCCATTGTGTTCATTTACCTATCTTTGCCTGTCCTTTCTTTCTAATTTACTAGTCCTAACATATACCTTCCCCTCAGGTTCTCCACTTGCTGACCTGCTGCTCTGGTTCCCAGCCCCTAGTCACTCTAGTTTAAACCCTTCTGATTAGCACTAGTGAACCTCTCTGACAGGATAATGATCCTCCTCCAGGTTAGGTGCAACCCTCCCCATTGTGCAGGTTACCCCTGTCCCAGAAGAGGTCCCAATGATCCAAGAGGGCGGCACGGCGGTTCAGTGGTTAGCATTGCTACCTCACAGCGCCAGAGACCCGGGTTCAATTCCCACCTTGGGAAACGGTCTGTGTGGAGTTTGCACATTCTCCCCATGTCTGCGTGGGTTTCCTCCGGGTGCTCCGGTTTCCTCCCACAGTCCAAAGATGTGCAAGTTAGGTGAATTGGCCATGCTAAATTGCACATAGTGTTAGGTGGATTAGTCAGGGGTAAATATAGGGGGATGGGTTTCTCTTCGGAGGATCGGTGTGGACTTGTTGGGCCAAATAACCTGTTTCCACACTGTAGGTAATCTAATCTAAAAAAAACATGAAACTGTCTCTTGCACCAGCTCTTGAGCCACGCATTCATCTGCCCATCTTTGTATTCCTGGCCACACCAGCACATGACACTGGTGGTAATCCAGAGATTACTACCCTCAAGGTCCTGCCTCTCAGCCTGTTTCCTAACTCCCTGTACTCACTCTGCAGGACCTCATCCCTCTTTCTACCTATGTTGTTAGTATCAATGTGTGCACAACAACCTCTGGCTGCTCACCCTCCCCCATAAGAATTTTGTGCAACCACTCAGAGACATCCTTTACCCTGGCACCAGGAAGGGAACACACCATCCTGAACTCTGGAACGTGGCCACAGAAATACCTGCCAATGCTCCTAACTAGTGAGTCTCCTACCCCACTATTGCTCACTTGGATCTTGCCCGACCCTGCTCTACAGCAGAATCAGTTGTGGTGCCACAGGCCTGGATGCTGCTGTTAATTGCCACTGAGAGGCTATCCCCCCAAATAGTATCCAAAACAACCTACATGTTAGAAAGGGAAATAGCCATAGAAGACTCCTGCACTGCCTGCCTATCCGTCCTGGCAGTCACCCATGTACCTGACCAAACCTGTGATGTGACCAGCTCCCTGTAACTAGTGCACATCACACTCTGTGGCCCCTGAAAGCACCTCAGTGTGTTGAACTGCTGCTCCAAATGAACAATGTGGTCTGTAGTTGGTCACACTTCCTGCAGTCACGGGAATCAGGGACTCTCGGACACTCCCTAATCTCCCACAGAGTAGGAAAATTTACCAGTAGAGTAAATTTAAATGCTTTGTGTCTAAATGCCCAAAGTTAAAGGCCCAAATAGAAATAAATGGGTACAATTTGATAAAAAATACTGAGACATGATTCCAAGGAGACCAGGTCTGGAAATTGAATGTTCAAGAATACTCAGCATTTTGGAAAGACAGACTGAAAGGAAAAGATGGTGGTGTAGCTCTGCCGGCGAATGAAGGGATCAGTGTTATATTGAGAAATGACATAACCACGGGTGATCAAGATGTGGAATCAGTCTGGATAGAAATAAGAAATAGCAAAGGGAAACAGTACTTGGTAGGAGTAATCTATAGGTCCCCAAACAGTCATTCTGCAGTGGGGCACAGTATAAAGCAGGATATATTAGAGGCTTGTAAGAAAGGTACAACAATAGTCATGGGTAATTTTAACATGCACATAGATTGAAAGAATCAAATTGGCAACTGTAGCCCGGAGGCAGAGTTCATTGAATGCATTAGAGATTGTTTCTTGGAGCAGTATGTTGTGGAGCCAATTTGGGAGCAGGCTACTCTGGATTTGGTATTGTGTGGTGGGGACAGCTTAATTGATGACATCATAGTTAAAGCCTCCTGCACACATGCTACCCTGCTGCTTTCCTTTTTATTTACCACCATACTTCCTGTCATTTTTCTGTTGCCTTTCCACCGACTCACTAGTTTAAAGTCCTAGTGACCATCCTATTTATCCTTTTCGCTAGAACATTGGTTCCAGATCAGTTCAGGTGGAGAGCTGTCACAAAGCTGGTCCTTTTTCTAAAAGCTTTTCCTTTTCTCAAGGATACTGTGTCCTTGGTTTTTTTTCAGAGGGGCTATAAACCACTCAGGCTCAGGCTGGTTTGGTATAGAGATAAAAGGGTATTGGGAGGCCTTTTTGTTTATACATAAACAGATGAGACTTTAGACCAAAGCTTATGTTTTATAAGTGACTACACAATGAAAGGGGAGTGGTCAGTCCTGGAAGCTGAAGTCTTGGCTGAGTCAGTGCAGCAGTGGGCTGTGTGGAAACAGGCTGCTAGACTCTCTCCTTCTGCCTGTCTAACCTCAACCTGTAAGCCTTTGTTTCATGTTTTGCTCTGTGTTTAAGGGGTTTATTTATGAGACTGTTGTGTATGTTCAGAACAGCATAATTAAGTATAGTTTGGGATAATCTGAGTTCTGTGGATATTCCATATTCTGTTATTTGTGTTTCATTCTGTAATTTTGTGAAAAACATTTTGTCTGTTTTAAAACCTGGTAGTCAAACTAGCTAACTTACTCCTGGTAATTCTCACTGTACACTCACCAAAACAAATAGCAAATTTACGACCTGGGCTGCCTGGTTATGAATGTCTTGAGTGGTCTGGCCTAGTCCATAATAGATCACCCCATCCAAAACTAATGACAATGTCCTATGAAGTGGAACCCCTCTTTCCCACACCACTCCCTTGGCCACGTGTTTACTTCCGTAATTTTCTTATCCCTAAACCAATTTGTACATGGCTCAGGTAGTAATCTGGAGATTATAAACCTTAAGGCCCTTTTCCTTAATTTTATTCCTTGTGTTTGATAATCCCTAAACAGGTCCTCCTTCTTAGCCTTGCCTATGCTGTTTGTCCCAACATTGCCCTCCCACTCCAATATGCTTTCAAGCAGGTCAGGGGTGTCCTGCACCCTGGCACTGGGCAGGAAACATACCCTGCAGGACTCCTGATCTGGCTTACAAAGGATACTATCTATCTCCCTAATTATAGAGTCCTCTACAAGTATCATTTGCCTTTTTGCTCCACTCTCTTGAATGGTCTCCTGCATCATGGTGCAGCAGTCAGTTAGCTCATCTTCCCTGCAGTCCTCTTCCTCATCCACAAAGGGAGCAAGTACCACATACCCGTTGGACAAGGTCAAGAGCTGAGACTCGTCCATTCCTGAACTCAGGATCCCCTACCTGCTTCACTTGCAATCACACCCTACTGTCCCTTGTCACTGACTGAATTTGAAGCACTTAATCTACGAGGTGAGACTGCATCCTGAAACAAAGTGTCCAGGTACGCCTCCCCCTCCCGGATGTGCCTCAGTGTTTGAAGCTCAGATTCCTGATCATCAATTTTGAGCCGGAGTGTCTCCAGCAACCAGCTGGAGCAGTGACCATAGTATGATAGAATTCAATATTCAGTTTTGGGGTGAGAAAGTGGAATCCAACACTAGTGCTCCAGAATTAAACAAAAGAAATTACATAGGCATGAAGACAGATTTGGTACGAGTAGATTTGGTAGGAAGGCGAAAAGGTAAGACAGCGGTTGTTGTTCAAGGAGCTACTCAATTCCTCACAACTAAAATGTATCCCACTGAGGAAGAAAAATGATAATGGAGGTAAAACATCCATGGCTAAACAAGGAGATCAAGAACAATATAAAGTCAAAAACTGAGGTATACCATACTGCAAAGGCCAGTGACAGGCTAGAAGATTGGGAAACTTTCAAACATAAACAAAGGAATATGAAAAAATTAATAAATAGAACTACGGTAAATTATAAAAGAAAACTAGCACAAGGTGTCAAAAAGGATAGCAAAAGCTTCTATAGGTACATAGAAGGGAAGAAAATCACTAAGGTTAATGTTGGTCGCTTGGAAGATGAAACCGGAGAGTTAATAGTGGGAACACTGAAATGGCAGAGATGCTAAATCATTGCCTCAGTTTTCACAGTGGAGGACAATAGTACCACTCCTGTTGGAACAGGCAAGTCAGAGGCAGTAGAAAGGATAGAACTTAGAACAATCAACATTGATCAAGAAAAGGTACTCAGCAAGCTATTTGGATTGAGGGCAGTCAAGTCCCCCAGGCCTGATGGCCTGCATCCACAGTGTTTAAGGAAGTGGTGACGGAGATAGTGGATCTGTTGGTTACAATATTCCAAAATTCCCTGGACACTGAAGAAGTTCCAATGGATTGGAAAAATGTTAAAAATACTTATTCAAAAAAGGAGGGAGGCAATATGTGGGAAATGACAGTTAGTTTAATATTATGTTGTTGAGAAAGTGTCAGAATCAATTATCAAGGAACCAATATCAGGACATTTGGAAAGTCAAAATACTATCCATCAGAATCAGTGTGGTTTTATGAAGGGCAAATCATGTTTCACTAATTTACTAGAGTTCTTTGAAGACGTAATGAGCAAAGTGGAAAATGGAGATCCTGTAGATGTAATATATCTGGACTTCCAGAAGGCATTTGATAAGGTGCCGCATGAAAGGTTAGTTCACATGGTTGGATTATATCGGATTGGGTCATTTATGAGCTTGGATAGGTGACTGACTAATGGACTAAAGACAAGAGTCAGGATAAATGGGCTTTTTTCAGGATGGCAATAAGTAAATAGTGGAGTGTTACAGGGTTTGATCCTTTGCCCCAGCTAACTACAATCTACATTATTTACTTGGATACAGGATAGAAGGCTCAATAGCCAAATTTGCAGATGTCACAAAAATAGACAGGATGGTAAATTGCAATGAGGAAATAAGAACCTTATAAATGGATAAAGATAGGTTAGGATAGTGTGCCACAATGCGACAGACAGAGATCAACGTGGATAATTGTGAGGTCATGGATTTTGGTCAGAACAATGGGAAGGCGACCTATTATCTAAATGGGGTGAGACTTTGGGATGCTATGGTACAGATGGATCTGGGTGTCCTCGTTCATGAGGCACAGAAAATTAGCATGCAGGTACAGCAGAGAATAAAGAAATCAAATAGAATGTTGGCTTTGGTAGCTAATAGAATAGAATATAAAGGTAATGAAGTATTGTTGCAACTATACAAGGTATTGGTAAGACTGCACCTGGAATATTGTGCACCGATTTGGTCTCCTTACTTAAGGAAAGATGTAGTGACATTGGAAGC
The DNA here is from genome assembly GCF_004010195.1 of Chiloscyllium plagiosum. NCBI lineage: Eukaryota > Metazoa > Chordata > Chondrichthyes > Orectolobiformes > Hemiscylliidae > Chiloscyllium > Chiloscyllium plagiosum. Next base: position 36,495,681 of record NC_057729.1, on the reverse strand, counting down.
AGTTCACTGGATTGGTCCCAGAGATGAGGAGTTTGTTGTATAAAGACAGATTGAACAGTTTAGGCCTATACTGTCTGGGATTTAGAAGAATGAAGGATGATCAAATTTAGATCAAGATGATAAAAGGTACAGATAACATCGACATGGAACAGTTGCTTCCTCTTGTGGGGCATTCTAGGGTGAGAGGTTATAGTCTTACAAAAAAGGGTAACAAATTTAAAATGGAATTGAGAAGAAATGGCTTCTCCCAAAGGGTTGTGCATCTTGGAATGCGTTACCCCAAGGTGGGGTGATGCTGGGACCGTGAGTAAATTTAAGAAGGAGTTAGACAGATTTTTAACTGGTAATGGGTTGAAGGGATATGGAGAGAATGCAGGAAAATGGGGGTGAGGATCATATCAGCCATGATCGAATGGGGAGCAGACTCGATGGGCTGAGTCGTCTAATTTTGCTCCTATATCTTACGAATTTACTAGTACCACTGGCACCACTGCCCTAACTACCAACTCCTCCCCTTTACACTAAGCAAGATAAAGGAATCCTACTTTGCTCGTCTTATACACAGAGGCCCAGTATTCACCTAGCCCGTACTTATACCAACTAGTAGCATTAAATTATAATGCAATCTTTACAAACAGACCAAATACCCTATAGGCTACACAAACCTCCTAACAGCCTGTCTCAATCTCTCTTTTTTTTGGTTAAAGGAGGAGTAAAGAATGGAAACACCACAGTAATGTAATGTTTGGGGCTTACTGTTCCTTGATATGGGGTTCTTCCTAATCTGTTGTGGTGACTGAGCCAACTTCTCCCAGAATGCTCCTCAGCAAAGTCTCTCTGTCAACCTCGACTGAATGCTCTTCCTCCTGTGTATCACCAGGGGATAATTTCATCTGTTGCAGGATTCTGATGCTAATCAGATGTTCTGGGAATATTTGCAAGGATATTTAATGTTACTTTCAATTTTGCTCAGTGTTAACAGTGAATGCTGACTGTTGTCACAATGTTCATGGCATGAAAGGGCAGTAGCAAAATGGATATAATTGGATAAAGGAAACAGGATAGGGAGTTAATAGGTGTTTCTGAACTTAAAGAAGCTTTGTACTGGAGCTCTGTAGGAGTCAGTGCTGGGATCCCTGCTTCTCTTGATCAGCAGGACTGACCTACAAATTGGTGTACATGGCAAAATTTTAAAGAATGATGCAAGGCTTGGAAGTATAGTAGTCCCCCAGTACCCGCTGGGGACACGGTCCAGGACTTACTACAGAAACCCGAAACTGTGGATAGGAGTGAACCCATTCAATTAAATGGGAAACATACCTTTCCGGCAGCCTCCTGGTCCAGCACCAGGGCCCCAGGTTCGATTCCACCCTCAGGCGACTGTCTGTGTAGAGTTTGCACATTCTCCCCGTGTCTGCGTGGGTTTCCTCCGGGTGCTCCAGTTTCCTCCCACAGTCCAAAGATGTGCAGGTCAGGTGAATTGGCCATGCTAAATTGCCCACAGTGTTAGGTACATTAGTCAGAGGGAAATGGGTCTGGGTGGGTTGCTCTTCAAAGGGTAGGTGTGAATTTGTTGGGCCGAAGGGCCTGTTTCCACACTGTAGGGAATCTAATCTAGAATGCAGACTAAAGCGCTTATGATAATCTATGACATAAAAACATAGGAAACAGGAGCAGGAGTAGGCCATTCTGCCCTTCAGCTGCTTCGCCTTTAGTGCAGATCATAACTGATGAACCAACTCTGTATCCTTTATCCATTTTCATCCCATACCCTTTGATCCTTTTCACCCTAAGAACTATACCTATCACCTACTTGAAAACATTCAATGTTTTGGCCTCAACTACTTGCTGTGGCAAAGAATGCCACAGGTTTACCACTCACTGAGTGAAGTAACTCAGTCCTAAATGACCCACCTCTTGGATTGTGTCCCTTGATTCCCGGTCATTGGGAACATCCTTACTGTATTTACCCTGTGTAGTCCTGTTAGAATTTTATAGATTTTATATGTGATTGCCAGTTAATTTTGAAAACATTTTTCAATGATAATTGCTTCATTATTGACAATTAGTCCTTCTCTACAAGACTGGAAAACTAGTCCAGTAACTTGAATGCATTCTCATTTGTAATGGCAGCCTGTTGAAAATAGTTGCTCAATGCTTGTAGATGAAGTTATGCTGCACTTTAAACCCAGAAAATCAGTTGTTGCTAGGAATAAAGTTGTCAGCATCCATTTTCTTTGTAAAGCTTTCAATTTTTTCAACAAAATCTTGTTTTGTTAATGCTATGCTTATTTCAGCTTAACTGTATTTTTATATCAGGCAAAGAGCACCTTCTCCAACCCAGGTTTTCTTTGAGTCATATCTTTTTGGTGTTAGTATTCCACTCTGACTGATCTCATATTCTTCTGTAATTTTTCTCTGCTTTTTTTATCCAATCAATCAGTGTTCTTTGTTTGACATTGAATTCAGCTTATATTTCTTTGCTTGTTTTTCCTTCAATACCTTGTAGTTGGGTTCAAGTTCCTGAGAGTTTTCTTTTATTCATCATGGTTAGCCATGATGTTTGACTGCAAATAACTGAAAGATGTGCTTCTTCAAATTGCAACGTGCACATTGATATTAACACAGGACTTATGTTCCTTCTGTTTTCTTTTATTTGACACATCAAGTTCCAAAGATTTTTAAAATCGTGTTGGCCATTTCAAATAAAAGACTTGAGGCCAGGAACAAAATCTGCTTGTTGGCTCATCAGGTTATCGCTCCACATTGATGTCGAGTTAGTGAAGTGCAAATTGCAAAGGCAAAGAGGAAAATAGTTCAGGACCTTATTGCGTAGTTGGTAAAGGTGAGATGATGATTTATGTGGAGTCAAAATAAATGACTAGCCCTGTATTGTGAGCTTTGAGGAGGATTATGTAGCATTTTTAATGACAGGAGACGTTTGTGGAACAGACACACAAGTGGCAGAAAATAATTAATGCAGAATGATTCATTTTGGAAGAAAAATATCAGAGAATAAAAGTAATTCAATTCTAAGGGGATGCAGAAGCAGGAGGGTACATAAATCATTGAAGGTGGCAGAACTGGTTGAGAGAGCAGCTAATAGAGCATTCAATGTCACAGACTTTTAAGAAGTGGGAAGGACAAAAGCAAGGAAGCTATGCTTAAATTGTATAGAACTGTTTAACGTTAACTAGGGTAACACATGCACTTTTAGGCACCACATTTTTGGAAGGATGTAAAAGCTTTAGAGCGAGAGTGTTCAGAAAATATTCACAAGAGTATTTCCAGGGATGAGAAACATTGGTTGCATGGAATAGAAGCGCTGGGTCCAATTTCCTTGGAAACAAAACAAACCAGAACCAAGACCAGAGGGAAAAGGTCAGTGTGGTATTACCAGGGTCAGTACTGGGTAATGCCCAATCTCCAGAGCTCAAGACGTACTTAGCTGGTCAGATAGCACGTGCCTGCACTGTGTACTGTGTGGATGAAAGTGTCATTTTTAGTGAACGGGAAGAAGGTGAAAAGTAAGATCATTCATTGATGCTAATTGCCAGACAAGTCTAGCATTTCTGTGTATCCAATACTTTTCATCTTTTCATCATTTATATAAATGATTTGGATGTGAATGTAGGAGGCATGGTTAGTAAGTTTGCAGATGACACCAAAATAGGTGACATAGTGGATAGTGAAGAAGATAATCTCAGAGTACAATGGGACCTTGATCAGACAAACTAATGGGGCAAGGAGTAGCAGATGGAATTTAATTTTGATAAATGTAGGGTGTTGCATTTAGGTGTGGCAAGCTAGGGCAGGACTTATACAGTAAATGGTAGGAGTGTTGCTGCACAAAAAGACCTAGGAGTACAGGAGCATAATTCCTTGAAAGTGGAATTGCAGGTAGACAGGCTGGTGAAGAAGGTTTTCGACGAGCTTGCCTTCATTAGTCTAACACTGAGTGTAAGAATTGAGACATCAAGTTATGGCTGCACAGGACATTGGTGAGGCTATTTTTAGAATACAGTGTTCAATTCACCGTTATATTGAAATGATGTTGTTAATCTTGAGTGGGTGCATAAAAGCCAGGACTGGAGGGTTTGAGCTATCGGAAGATGCTGAATAGCATGGGGCTTTTTTCCCTGAAGCATTGGAGGCTGAGTGGTGATCTTAAAGAGGTTTATAAAGCCATGAAGGGCAAGGATCGGGTGAATAGTCAAGGGTGGTCAAGTCCAAACTTAGAAGGCATAGGTTTAAGGTGACAGGGGAAAGACTTAAAAAGGACCTGAGAGGTAATGTTTTCATGCAGAGGGTGGTGCATGTATGGAACAGGCTGCTAGAGAATGTGGTGGATGTGAGTAACAATTATGGCATCTAAAAAGTATCTGAATATGAATAGGAAAGAATTTAGACAGATATGGGCTAAATGCTGGCCAAAGGAACTAGGTCAGATTGGGATGTCTGGTTGGTGAGGACGAGTTGGACCGAAGGGTCCGTTTCCGTGCTGTCTGACTCTATGATTCCTTGACTCTAAGACAAGCTCTAATTGAAGTTTGATGGTGGTATTTAAAATCATCAGGGATTGGACAGCGGAGATACGGAGTAACTATTCCCACAGATAGAAGGGTCAAGATCCAGATTTAATATAATAAGAAGATCAGACACTGTGCACAATAGCTCAATGGTTAGTACTGCTGCCTCACAGTGCCAGCGACCTGGGTTTGATTCCAGCCTTGGCTGTGTGCAATTTGCACACTCTCCCTGTGACGGCGTTTTTTTCGGCCAGGTGCTCTGGTTTCCTCCCATGGTCCAAAGATGTGCAGATTAGGTAGATTGGCCATATGGAAATTGCCCCATAGTGTTCAGAATTGTGCAGCATAGCTGGATTAGCCATGATAAATCCAGGGCTATGGGGATAGGTTGGAGTGTGGGTCAGGTTGGTGCAGACCTGATGGGCTGAATGGCCTCTTTCTGCACTGTAAGGATTTTATGCTGCTATAATGATTATAGTTGCAGTACCCTCCCAGCATCTTACTTTGTTTGGGAAGGAATGGCAAATCACTGAGGCATTCGTTGCAGCACAGCACTGGTGATGGAACTGGTACAGTCAAACATTTAAATAATTTATTTTATTTAAACTATGCTGGCTGTTAAACTTCAATTCCCAAACATGCAATTTTAATTCCAATGCATTTCTGATACCAGACATTGCTAAATTATTAATTATGGAAAACATGTCAAGTGATTATAGCAACCATGAAACACATTGCTTATCAGCATGCCAACACTACAGTTATGCTTACTTTGCCTGAGACCACAGGATGTTTTCAATGGGCACGTCAACTTCTGGACTATTGATGAGCAATTCCACAGAAGGTATGCTCGAGAGTAATTAATTATATACAATAAGCAAACCTGTTATCAGTGCAGTTCAATGTAACTTTCAGACTGATAGCTCATTGTTGCTTCATTATTAAAGCTCTTGACTGTTATGGTGAAGATATCAGTAGAGACATTGCCAATGCTGAAAATAAAGATAATTATTACCCAGAAATGTTAGTCATGGAAAACCCCTGGGCAGTTTAATCATCTATAAATATAATATTACATATTTACATAAATTATATAGACTGACTTGCAAAGTTTCAAAACAGCATATCACCCAGATAGAATATTTCCCTGGATTTGCGGAGCATGCAGTTCATAAGCACTTTGGTAACTGTCTGAAAATAAGATAGAGTCTGCGAGTGCTTGAGAGAGAAATAAAATCAATAACAATCAATCTTATAGTGCATATAGTGAGGAGCCAGCTACTGCAAGCACTATATCTGTTTGACCTGCAAAAACACCAGGCAACACAAATAATACCAGAAATACAAAAACTGAACCACAAGAACAATTTCTTTGCAACCAGTTATACAATGTGAGGACAGGTGGTGAAACTGTTTTTTTCATAGAAACTGGAAGTAGCTTTGTTTCCTTGTAGGTCAGTAGGGATGTGAGTTACAGCAGAGTATCAGCCTCACCTCTCAATTTGTCTGCTTTCGTAATACTGCAGTTCTTCCAATACGAGGCAGCTACGTTTGGTGTATTAAGCTGGCTCTCAATGGACAGCTGTGGAACTATTGTATTTTATACTTTAAAGTATTAGTGTATTGTGTTTAAATTGACGTTCTAAAGAGAAAATCTAAGTATTGTGTAAGTATTCGGATAATATGCCTACAGCTAAACATGTGTGAATTACTTCCAGACCAATATGTCAAATGTGATCAATTTAAATCAACACAAACTTTGCCATGTGTTAAGTCCTCACCCAATAGCAAGTTATAATGCCTTTCTTGTAAAATGATTGATTAAGTCTGCTACTCCCAGATGGCATTTCCCAAGTAGCTTCAGCAAAGCTTCTGGAAGGTTGTGGCTGCTCATATGGGACTCTACAGATGCTTCTGGCTATCACATCATTGTCTGAGAAAGTCAGTTACACAGCAGTTTCCATCAGGGCAGCCTCATCCAGTTTACTTTGTTGTGTTAATTGGTTGAATGGCTTGCTAAGAGAGCAGACGACACCTTTCAAAGAGCAGTCTGTTCAGCGTTCCATGCCAATTCTCACAAATGTTGACTGTTTCATCAAATGCAAACCCTTCTGTTTTAATGTCTTGCTCACATGGATTGTCACCCTATGTGCTGGTGTATGAGGTGCATGAAACACATAATGATACAAACTCAAAGGGAATGATCTCTGAGGAGGGGTCAGGATCCTGAGAAGGAATAATGAGTGCAGAACATCATCAGGTGACAGTCCTCAGATTGCAGCTTGAAGTCAGGAAGTTTGCCTGATATTTGTTAAACCACTAACATCACTTACCTCAATAATCCTGGCTTTGCTTTCTTTGCTAATTCCCAGTGTTTTTTACTGTATTTGGAAGTGAGCTAAGATGCCAGAAAAGGCAGGGGTGATGTGCAGGGCCCATGCATAAAGTGGAAACACTCAATGCTGGCATCAGGATGGACAAGTGAAGAATGGAGAACTAGATGTAGGGAACATGAAATGAAGAGTTGCTGGTCCACGAACTGCTAGGATGTGAGAACAGAATACAGCAAATGAAGAAGTGTGTGTGGAATTAGAAACAGATATATTACAGTATGTGTTTGTTCTATATGAAAGATGAGAGGGGAATGATTGTTGAGAATGATAGGGGTATTCGTAGAGGTTGTGAATAGTGAGAGAGGTGGGAGAATAATGAGCTGTACTGATCTAACTGATTATTCATTAAAATTAGGCCTCTCACAACCAAGACCTCCTCCGCCAGACCATGTTTAAGAAGGAGAAAGTGAAGTCTGCAGATGCTGGAGATCAGAGCTGAAAATGTGTTGCTGGAAAAGCGCAGCAGGTCAGGCAGCATCCAGGGAACAGGAGAATCGACGTTTCGGGCACAAGTCCTTCTTTAGGAATGAGGAAAGTGTGTCCAGCAGGCTAAGATAAAAGGTAGGGAAGAGGGACTTGGGGGAGGGGCGTTGGAAATGCGATAGGTGGAAAGAGGTCAAGGTGAGGGT